>NC_136261.1:392235313-392517813 GCF_964187855.1 Myxine glutinosa
CCAATACCTCCTCACACGCCTCTCCAATACCTACTCACACTCCTCTCCAATACCTCCTCACACTCCTCTCCAATACCTCCTCACACTCCTCTCCAATACCTCCTCGCACTCCTCTGCAACCCCTCACACTCCTCTACAACCCCTCACACTCCTCTACAATCCCTCACACTCCTCGCCAAACCCTCACAATCCTCACCAACCCCTCACACTCCTCTCCAACCCCTCACACTCCTCTCCAACCCCTCACACTCCTCTCCAAGCCCTCACACCCCTCTCCAACCCCTCACACTCCTCTCCAATACCTCCTCACACTCCTCTCCAATACCTCCTCACACTCCTCTCCAATACCTCCTCACACTCCTCTCCAATACCTCCTCACACTCCTCTCCGCTCCAATCGGCCCTCACTCTCTGCTCCAATCGTCCCTCACTCTCCGCTCCAATCGTCCCTCACTCTCCGCTCCAATCGGCCCTCACTCTCCGCTCCAATCGGCCCTGGGGTCACCCGTGGGAATCCCACGGGCATGGACGTGTGAGACATTTCGACATATTGAGTTAGATGCTGCACCTGCACATTCAGTTTCACAAAATTGTTACTGGCAATTTATCAGATGCACAAATTATGTCATCTACACAATGTATTTACTTCTGATAACATGTGAATGCATGTGCGTGCACACCCACACCCACATATACACACACAAACACACGTACAACCACACACATATATACACACACACAAACACACACACACACACACACACACACACACACACACACATACACAAACACATCTCGTTTTTTCATTTCTGTTCCTCACAATTTTGTCTCTCTCTTATTCACAGAAACACACACACACACACACACACACACACACACACACACACACACACACACACACACACACACATCCACACACACACACACCCATACACATGTACACCCACACACATACACACATACACACATATACACACACAAACACAAGTACAACCACACACATATATACACACACACAAACACACACACACACACACACACACACACACACACACACACACACACACACACACACACACATATACACAAACACATCTCGTTTTTTCATTTCTGTTCCTCACAATTTTGTCTTATTCACAGACACACACACACACACACACACACACACACACACACACACACACACACACACACACATACATCCACACACACACACACACACACAGACACACACACCCATACACATGTACACCCACACCCACACCCACACACACACATGTACACCCACACCCACACACATGTACACCCACACCCACACACACACATATACACACACACACACATATACACACACACATACACATGTACACCCACACCCACATATAGACACACACATATATACACACACACATACACACACACACACACACACACACACACACACACACACACACACACACACACACACACCTCGTTTTTTCATTTCTGTACCTCACAATTCGGTCTCTCTCTTATTCACAGACACACACACACACACATAGATGTATACACACGCACACATATATGTATACACACACATATATGTATACACACACACACATACACACATATACACACACAAACACACGGACACCCACACACATATAGACACACACATACATATATACACACACATACACACACGTGCACCCACACACGTGCACCCACACACGTACACCCACACACATATATACACACATACACACACACACACACACATATATATATATATATATATATATATATATATATATATATATATATATATATATATATGTAGGGAGCTGTAATGCCCCTCCCCCTTTGTATATCCTTGCTGCTTTACCAATTACCAAGTATAACCAATTATATGTTTTGTTTTGACTGATTGCTGTACTCTTTTATAATACTTAGTCCTTTCTTGTGCATTGAGGATGTGTAATATCCTAATAAGGAGTTCTGTGCTTGTGAGCTCTTGGCCTGTGTGGGCACACACAATCTCTTGTTCCCCTTCCCTGGCCTTGGTTGCAGCTGTTATCTCTCAGCCTCCCTCTAGACTTTGCCAATATCCTGTGGGCTGACACATTTACGAGTGTCCCCTCCTTTTGTACTTTCCCAACCAAGGTTTCTATACAGAAAGTTGTAAACATGTTGCCACATATGGCTGACCATCTCCTTATCTGAGTTAACCTATGAGTGGCCTTGATGAGCTTCCTCTAACTAACTGAACAACAGGATGGGACTATGGTGGGAGGGCCAATGAGCCCATTCTGTCTCTGTATCTTGTGAGCTAAAACCACACCCGATATTCCTTATATAAAGCAAGTTTAAATCGAATTATTTCAGAGCATCTTGTTGTAGTGTTGGTCATTTCATGTGAGCTTCCTGCAACTTCCGCTTCTCCGCAAGCTTGTGTATCGAGTTCTAATAAATATATCCGTTGCTCCTTTCTCTGAGTCTTCTGAGTCCCAAGTTCTAAGTCCCAATCCGACAAGTGGTGGCAGCGGTGGGATCAGTCTGTGCGGTCCGGGACGCGGTCCCAGGCAAGTGAGTGGTGAGACCAGCTGGCAATTGATCCGGGTCAGGTGAGCTGTGGTTTTCTTTTGTTTTTTCCTTTGTAGCCTGGGGGTCAGTCCAAATTGTAACCCACTCTCTTGCTCGGGTGCCGTTTGTTCCATTCCCTGCTCAAACCTGATCCACGAACCTAAATTTAAATACGGACCGCTTGGGTCCCGGAGCAACTGACTGTTTATGGACTCGTTAGGGTAACGTTACGTAAGGGAAAGTGCCCCACGTTGGGCGCCTGTGGATAAGGAGTAATAGATCTCTGGGTTGTGAGGGTAAGGATAAGGGCGGCGTCCCGATCCGAGGCCTACCCGGGAGACGTTGGAATTATAAGTAAGGTTAGAAGTATTATAAGGGCGTAGGACGCCAGGAGAGTATAGTAAGGGTAGGTTAGACGGCTGAGTAGGCGGGCGATCCTCTCAGGAGAGTAGGTAGCGTGTCTGTACCGCGAGGCGGGCGATCCTCATGGGTACAAGGCTGCGAGCCTCTCAGAGTTAGGTAGGTAGACGGCTGTACCGCGAGGCGGGCGATCCTCACGGGTACAAGGCTACGTCGGTAAACTAAATTTTCCTAGGATGGGGAACAGGATGGGTAATAAGACTGTAAAGGCAGGTGAACCGCTTAGAAATACCCCAGCATTTTTCATGTTTCGGAGGTATGGCTATGATGCTGCGAGACCAGGGAAGTCATGGGTTGCGCTGACTAAGGATTTAGGTGAACCGTGGCCCGAAGGAGGGTCTTTTGCGCTGGAAAAATTGGACGCGTTGTATGAGGCATTAGAAAAGTTAGAACAGGCCACGAAACACTTCCCGCCTGACTATTGGAAAGTCTTTGGTTGGTGGAAGGAAGAAGCGATGAAGCGACACGCAAAGTCGAAACAGGCCAGCTTGGCCGGTGAGGTAACAAAACTCAAGGGTCTGAGGAAACAGACGACTAAAATACAGGATGAAGCGATTAAAGAAATAGAGAGGCAGGCCAACGCGCGACTGATGTCGCTCGTTGAAAACCCAGACCCCGCGGTAGGGGAAGTAGTGACCAATCTACCCTCCCAAGCCCCAGACCTAAGCCCTGTCCCGGGGTTTCAGGCACCACCTATCCTTTCTGCGCTCCTGCCACCACCTCCCTATAACCCCGCTACCATCGCGCCCCAGATACCCCAGAACCACCCGAGCCAGGGAAGACCGTTTGCACAACTCGGGGCTAACGGAATAGATGACGGGACCGACATCGCAGGGTTCCCGCCACCGATAGGACAGGATGGGTTATACCCCTCACTGGTAGGCTGTAATGGGAAAGAGACCTCACAAACTACCCCATTGGAATGTCAGGAAATAGAGGGAAGGAAAACATTGTGCCCCGTACAAATTATTGGAGTTAATGCTCAAGGTCAGGGGGTTCGAGAGAGGGTACCATGGAAAGAATCCTCTTTAACGGTAATGCGGGAAAGGATTCAACATTTGCTTATTGAGGATCCACGGCAGATAGGGCCAACCATGTCGAATTGGTTTTTAGCTGGCGAGTGCGACTATCGAGACATAACTCATATGGGAGTATCCGTGCTCCCACCCAAAGTATGGGAAAGGGCTAGACAAAGAGCACATTGGCCGCCGGTCGATCCAAGGGCAGCAGGAGCGGGCCAGATAACACTAGCGCAATGGGATGCACTGAAGGTCCGGCTGCTGGGTGCCATCGAGTGGGCGCTGTTGCCAGCAGGGGGTCCGGATTGGGGAAAAATCGGGGCCATAAAACAAAAACCAGGAGAACCAATTGGAGATTACCGAGAAAGGTTGGAAAAGGCCATCGCGCGCTGGGGAGGACTGGGTCCGATGCAGCTGGGAGGGCTACCCCAACCATTGGTAAATCAATATCTAATCGAGGGGCTTCGGCCGATACTAAAGAAACAGGTCCAGTCCGTCCTCTTCGGCTGGAAGGGAATGACAACCAACAAATTATGCGACAAGCTGGAACAATGCCCGGGCTCCTCCTTAGAGGAGAAGAAGGATATTAAGGAGGAAATATTGCAAATGTTTGTCCAGGAGAAACGGGCTCAATTTAATCAAAATAAAAAGGGGGATCAGAGTCAGAACTACATACGCGAACAGTGCCAGAAATGGGGGCCTGTCCAGGGTTATGAGGACCACGGGAGGAGCGGTTTGCCTTTCTATAGGGGCCAATTCCCCAATGGAGAGTGGATCCACTGCGAAGGTAACGACTGCGAAGGTTGTACTGCTGAGGACTTTGGACTAATTAATATGGACGAGATAAGACAGCAATGGACAATACCACCCCCACTTCCCCCTCCTCCTCAAAACCCTCAAACTTGGGCCGTAGAAGGGCCCCCTCCCCAAAATTGGTACCCACCAAGACCCCTTCTCCAAAACCCTGGACCACCCCCCAATAGTGGGATGCAGAATGGACCAAGGGGGAACTGGGCCCCGCCTCGGGGTCCGCCGCAATGGCAACCTGTAAACCAGTCACAGTGGGGGCCGCCAGAACGCCGGCTGGGCGGAAGGGGCGCTGTAGAGGGACGACCTATGCCCTCTGCACCACCGGTTCCGCAGGAACCGTGCCATTATTGCAAGCAAATGGGAAACTGGAGACGTGATTGCCCAAGTGCTCGTAAGGGGTTTCCGCCCCAATACAATAGAGGGGCCTATTGACGGGACGCTGGCGGGTCGCCCAAGGAGTGTCCTCTCTTGACCATGACACCGGCAGAGGAACCAACCATGATGTTGGACGTGGAGGGAAGACAATTAGAATTTCTCGTAGATACGGGTGCGACTCGCAGCACAATTAACAAGGGGCAATTGCCCTCTTTGCGCCCCACGGCGAGGAACGTTCAAATACTGGGTGTTTCGGGCTTACCCCAAGCGCTTCCTGTTTCAGAGGAAGTGCGAGTAACATGCGGCCCGCTGGAGGCTAAACATGCGTTCTTGATGACCACTACCGCCCCGACAAATTTGTTGGGATGGGACTTGTTGTGCCGATTGGGCTGTCAAATCTCATGTACAGAGGAGGGAGTTTTTGTAGACGTCGCGGAATCTAAACGCGACTTGGTAATGACGGCATTGTCTCGGCCCGGCCCCACTGCGTATTGGTGGCGCTTGGATGAAGGGGCTCTGGCTACTTGGATGCACATCATAGATAATGTGTGTTTGGACAGTTCAGTTCTGCGAGATTGGCTACAACTGCACCAAATTTCGATAAAAACCTTAAAGGATAGTCCACCCCATTGCACTGCATACTATGATGCAACAGGCGAGGACGAGAATTATCGAGAGAAGGTTAAGGAAAAGCTGGGCGAGCGCACGCCTCTACACTTATCACGGATGTGGATCGGCCGTGAGGGAATAGGAATCGAGGCAGTCCTAACCTCGAGTCAGCGTGCGTTGACCCAATACCCCGAAGGAGCGGCCGCCCATGTTACCCTCACTACTGCCAAGGGGTGGCCGCCGGAAAGTGTAGGTTGGATGGTGGGGCGGTTACGAGAAGTTCCCTTACAAGGTTATCGGAGTAAGAGAGGCCGCTGGACTTTGAAACGGCTCCAAAATGGCGAAGGGTTCTCAATTGACTTCAAGACACAACGGAGGGATGGAGTGTTCGAAGTAGCAGAGTTGCCTCCTAAGGGCACCTATGCCATGAGGGCAGTGCTGACGGACCCGGGTGAGTCAGATTACCTCCTAGCGGAGGTGCCAGACAATTTATGGCCTAAGAGCGACGGTGAGGTTGGACGGATGCGAGACGCCAAACCTCTAGTGATAGCAGTGCAGCCGGGGATGCGCTTGCCAAATGTAAAACAGTATAAGCTACGACCTGAGGCCGACGTAGGCATAGCACCAGTAATTCAATCCCTAGTGGAACAGAAAATTATCGTGTAAACTAACAGCCCATGTAATACACCAATTTTGCCAGTGAAAAAGCCGTCGAAGGACAAATGGAGGTTTGTACAGGATTTAAGGGAGGTGAACAAGGTGATACAGGGCATACACCCACTAGTTCCAAAAGGAGAAACCCTCATGATGTCAATCCCGCCGGACGCAACATACTTCACAGTTATCGACCTTTGTTCTGCGTTTTTCTCTGTGCCCATCGCGGCTGAGTCACAATACTTGTTCGCTTTCACCCATAGGGGGCGCCAGTATACTTGGACAGTACTACCTCAGGGGTTTTCAGATAGCCCCACTCTGTTTTCCCGGGCGCTACACCGCGACCTGGCGGATGTGGAATTGAAGGGAGGGTCAGTGTTGCTGCAATACGTTGACGATTTGTTGATTTGCTCCCCTTCAAAGGAGGCGTGCGAAATGGATTCCATGGCCCTATTAAAGGCCTTGGCGGCCAAAGGCCTCAAAGTAGGCAGACCAAAACTTCAGTTTGTGCGGCAGGTTGTAACTTACTTGGGACACGCCATTTCGCACGGAAAACGAGAATTGGATGCTGGACGGGTGACCGCTATCATGGAGCTGCCTCGCCCTCGCTCGCAATGGCAAATGCTGCGCTTCCTAGGTATGACGGGATATTGCCGCACTTGGATACTTGATTTTGCGCTGCTGGCTAAGCCACTGTACGAGGCGACCAAATCAAACGCCCCGGACGACTTGGTATGGACGGATGAATTGAGGCGATGTTTCGACGGGCTGAAAAAGGCGTTGGTCACGGCACCGTCATTAGGACTCCCGGATTATGCGAAACCATTTACCCTTTACACTCACGCCGTGGGAGGTTTCGCCCAGTCAGTTTTGACACAGACCCATGGGGATAAGGAGCGGCCGGTAGCCTACTTTAGTAAAAAGTTAGACCCGGTCGAACAAGGGTTTCCGGTGTGCCTGCAAGCCGTGGCAGCGGCCAGGTACGCAGTAGAAAGAACAGCGGACATCGTTATGGGACACCCAGTAACGCTACGGGTACCGCATTGCGTCACTTCGCTGTTGTTACAGCGAAGCACACAGCATTTGTCTAACACTAGATTAATGCAATACGAATCCGCACTGATCACTGCAGCCAACATCACGATCGAACGCTGCACGACACTCAACCCAGCTTCACTGATGCCCACCCCTGAGGAGGGCGAACCCCATGTGTGCGCCGACGTTGTGCAGCTAGTCTCCACGGTGCGATCGGATTTAAAGGACAATCCCCTAGAATACCCCGATTGTACATATTATGTCGATGGATCAGCTAGGCGCGCATGGGACGGGTCCCTGTTGTCCGGGTACGCCGTGTGCTCGGATAGCGAAACAGTGGAAAGCGGGCGTCTTCCACCTACATTTTCTGCACAGCAGGCGGAGCTGTGCGCCTTGACCAGAGCGTGCAGCTTGGCGGAAGGCCTTGCCGTCAACATTTACACAGATTCGGCCTATGCTCACGGCGTAGTCCACGATAAAGGGGCCATCTGGAAGATGAGAGGTTTTCTCACATCTGCCGGTTCAGTGATAAAAAATGGCGCGTTGGTAGAAGGGCTCCTCCGAAGCATTTTACTTCCCCGCGCTATCGCGGTAATTAAATGTCGTGGCCACCAAAGGGCGGACACTGACGTTGCCCGGGGCAATGCAAGGGTGGACGAGGCGGCAGGAAAGGCCGCCAACCAACAGATAGAACGCAACATGCCGATGGTGACACGAGCAAAGAAGACATCCACACAGATTGCTGACATACTGACTGTGGGACCACCCGCCACACCAACTAAGGACGATATCATAAATTTGCAGAACGCTGCACCGACGGCCGAACACGAGGACTGGCTCAAGTGAGGGGCAATACGCCTTGGGCCAGGAGAAATATGGACCCTTGAGGGGAAACCTATAGCACCCCAGGCCTTACTGCCTTGGCTGGCACGCATGGCTCATCAGAATGGTCATGTGTGCCAGAGGGGGGTGATGGGACAGATAAACTACACTTGGGCAGCGCCAGGACTGTCACGGATTGTATCCGAAGTGTGCCGATCGTGCGTGGTCTGCCAGCAACACAATAGAGGGGCGCCGCCGAGACATGCACATGATGGGGGACGGCCCCCGCCTAGTGGGCCATTCGCAACTATCGAGTTCGATTTTACAGAATTGGAACCAAGCATGTCGTTTCGCTATGTGTTGGTAATCGTAGATACGTTCACCAAATGGGTCGAAGCCTACCCATGCGTCAAGTCCGATGCACCGACAGTAGCGAAGCGCCTCGTAAGGGATTTTATGTGCAGATTTGGCATTCCCCAGATAATCTCGTCGGATCAAGGGGGCCATTTCACGGCGCAGGTGGTCAAGGGCATCCTGAAGGCGTTGGGCGTTAAACAATCCTTCCATTGCGTTTACCACCCACAGTCATCGGGACTTGTGGAACGAACGAATAAGACTTTAAAGAATAAACTAGCGAACCTTTGCGCAGACACAGGCTTGAGGTGGCCAGAGGCTCTCCCGCTTGCGTTGATGAGCATCCGTTCCACCCCGGGTCGCACTACGGGCCTTTCCCCCCACGAAATATTAATGGGACGACCTATGAGCTTGCCCGTTTCAGCACCAACGGACATGTCCACCCTTGCTTTGCCAGTAATGGATGACATGCTTTTGAGATTTTGCATAGGCTTGTCCAATGTGGCACGCAGCATCCATGCTCGAGTATGAGAGGCGCTGCCTGAACCAATAGGCCACGCCATCCACGACTTCCAAGCCGGTGATTGGGTGCTCGTAAAGCACTTCACCCGCAAGGCTGCTTTGGAGCCACGGTGGAAGGGACCATTCCAGGTGCTACTGGTCACACCGACGGCAGTCTTCTGCGAGGGTAAACCTTCGTGGATCCACGCTACCCATTGTAAGTTGTCCATTCCCGCACCACAAGTCACACAAGACACCGCACCTCACACTGCTGAAGACACCGCACCTCACACTGCTGAAGACAATGCACCGTCTAGGGCACCACAGTCTCCTAAGGGCGGCGATGACGGTCATGATGATGGGAATTCTGGGCAGCTGCCGCAAACCCCCTGCCAAAGATAGGCTCTTGCACTTTGAGCTATCGAGAAAGTACCTCCCCAAGTACCCAGGACCCGACAACTATTCAGCATTTCCCCTCTACCCCGTCAAGTATATAACGGCTCGCTGGGGAGACAAAATAGCGGTGAATTGCTGTAACTTGGAAACGAGCTTTAAGTGGTTATCTGTAAGATGGGTGGAAGCTATAGTGGTACACAATAAGACACCACAGGCACGCATGACAAGACCACGCCTAGTCCTGACTAAGGTTAGGAAAGTGGAAAACGGAACATACACTGGGGACATAAGTAGTCGATATGCCCCAGGATATCGATGGGGCAAGGGCATTGAGAATACTACCCTCCTATTGCATTACACCCCCATTGGCCCGGATACAACAATGATTCTCGAATGTGGAATATGGCCCCCTCGCACAATAATCCCAAATGGAACTGAACCCTACGTCCGACCTAGTTGCGCCGCCTACGTCATTAAAACCCCGCCTGCCCAGGAAGTAAGAAGGACGCCAGAGGAGAACACATACTGGAAGGTCGCACGGCATATGGCCACATTACAGAATAGGACACGGTGTTGGATGTGTATGCACCTCCCCCGCACCAGCACAGCAGGAATACCAATGGTAGTGTTACCCCTATCACTCAATGATTTGTGCTCGAAGCCACTAGACACCAAATGCCTTAGTACAACCCTGACAAGCCAAGGTTCTGACGAAACCGCGTGTAAACGAGTTTTCCAGTACTCGGCCCCCATCCAGTCCCGACACTTTGAGGAACGTCCGGCGCCGGTTTGGGTTAAGCCGGCAAAGGGGGCCCTCTGCTTAGAAGGAAAGGGCCAAATAATGGTAGGTAAATCCGTGTGTAGAGATACCCTCCTCGCGGACCCTAGGGGAGGGAAACACATGCTGTTAGTAAATGTTACAAGTTCGCCCTTACATAACCTCACACACCTCCAGTTGGCATGGGAAGGGGAAAACGGAACAAACACTATCTCAGACCGTCGCACTTGCATGACCACTCATTTAGTGGCTCCACACGGGACCATGTTTGTATGCGGGAACAAAGCTTACCCGTATTTACCTGATAATTGGGGAGGAATTTGCTATTTAGGATCAGTTTTCCCAGAAATGGAAATGCGACAACACTTGCATAATACCCCTGCACTCATAAGGACACAACGAAGCACCTATTGGCACGACGACGGTACCACCACCTTACATGGCGCTGATTGGGAGAAGGCCGTTAGTTTCTTCTTCCCATGGGCTGGGACGGTCATGAGCAGTTACCGCATTGACAAAATTGCGTTAATCTTAGAAAGTGTGGCCAACGCCACCGCTACAGCACATGACGAAATGTTGGACAGAGTTGTCCACCTGCGTACAATGGTTATGCAAAATAGGGTTGCGTTAGATATGCTATTGGCAGAACGAGGAGGGGTATGTGGGATAATTGAGGGTAGATGTTGCACTTTTATCCCTGACCCCTCACAGGGGGTCAGTGCTGCTATTATAAGGTTAAGGGAAAGTGCTCATATATTGACAAGGGATCGAATGGATCGGGAAGCCTCCCACCAGTGGCTTACCGACTGGTTCAAAGGGTGGACAGGTACGATAGTAAAGTGGGTATTGACCGCCTTGGCAATAGTCCTTGGAATCGTGGTCAGTTGTGTAATAATCAAGGCTTTAGTCCTTGCGTGTGTGAGAAAGTTTTCCACAGGATGGACACTGAAGACGACAACAGAAAAGGCCATGGTGATGATCGATAAGCTGACCGCGGGTCCAGATGACACACCGGCCGTCGACGTGACTGCAGACCGCGGATCCTGGAACAACGACCCGAACGAGCCACTGGGCCGCGACAATGAGATCTCCGCTTCCGAAGATTGTTCTTCCATTGTTGATATTACTGATAATGATGTTGATTACACAGTTGCGGACCTCGAAGCATTTCAGGCTGCCAGGAGGCCGATTACTCTGGGCCCCAACATGTCGCATGCAGACGCCAACGAGTTCCTAAGGGACTCCTCTCGTTTTTTCTTGATGTGTAAGGCTATGACTGTTGCTGGCCGCCGTCGCCGCAGGCCTACGCCACCTGAGAATAATGTTACTGATGATGTTACCAATGATGATGTGGGCCACTTGCAAGGGTCCCCGACTGATGTTTATGTCTCAATGCAGGCCTTGCCTCTTTATGTTTCACGAGCTCACCTTTATGTCTCACAAGCTCACAGTGAGTCAAACGCCACTGACCCAGTCTGGGATTTGGACCCAGCTGCAAACCCAAGCCCGGATGGAGAGGAACTCAATCGTGGAGATACTCTGAGTTCCGAGTCTGATTGTTTTACGAATTCGTCCAGGAATAGCAGCGATGCAAGCAGCATCGCCTCGGACGATCTCGACTTTGACCCAAAGGAAGTCGCTCTCCCTCCTTTGGACCGTTATGCTTTATTTTATGGCCATAGGTTTGAGCCACCTGATACTGATGATGTTGTGTCTTCCCCAGATCACCAGCATGTAAGAGACCTCATGAACATGAATATCGATTGAGCGCTGAAGATCTCCAAGGATTTCACCTGGGGAAGCCTGGGCGAGCTCCAGTTGGGGAGGAGTCCTGGCCGCACCTCTGTACTCCAAGGGTGGGTCGGGAGATCTTCCTGGGTGTGGACCCCGGTGGAACCAGAGGTCTTCGTTGTGGATTTGACGCGCTATTCGATCTTCATGCCTCTACGGTCTCACCTCATACACCCATCTACACCTGACTTACATCATACACCCACAAACACCCACTTACACCCACATACCCGCGGATCATCCTGCTGAGTGCGATGTGTGGTACTGGGTACGGGACATGCTCACTGGGCTGCATTCGCGTGGTACGTTTAGTGAACCCTTTACACTGTCTATCTCACCTCTCTTGGAGGATTTTTCATGCCATTTGATCACCCCGCTTTTACGGATTTACATTGCATACTCACATACAGACGTGAATCATCCTACTGAGTATGTGTGGTGCTTTGGGTACGGGACATGCTTACTGGGCTGCCTTCGCGTGAAATGTTGAATGACTTTCCTGATTGGTTTTGTTTCTGCTTTGTTTGAAATAAAGGCCTTTGATTGGCTCGTAGATAACTTTGTATCTTAGATCCAAAAGGGCGGTATGTAGGGAGCTGTAATGCCCCTCCCCCTTTGTATATCCTTGCTGCTTTACCAATTACCAAGTATAACCAATTATATGTTTTGTTTTGACTGATTGCTGTACTCTTTTATAATACTTAGTCCTTTCATGTGCATTGAGGATGTGTAATATCCTAATAAGGAGTTCTGTGCTTGTGAGCTCTTGGCCTGTGTGGGCACACACAATCTCTTGTTCCCCTTCCCTGGCCTTGGTTGCAGCTGTTATCTCTCAGCCTCCCTCTAGACTTTGCCAATATCCTGTGGGCTGACACATTTACGAGTGTCCCCTCCTTTTGTACTTTCCCAACCAAGGTTTCTATACAGAAAGTTGTAAACATGTTGCCACATATGGCTGACCATCTCCTTATCTGAGTTAACCTATGAGTGGCCTTGATGAGCTTCCTCTAACTAACTGAACAACAGGATGGGACTATGGTGGGAGGGCCAATGAGCCCATTCTGTCTCTGTATCTTGTGAGCTAAAACCACACCCGATATTCCTTATATAAAGCAAGTTTAAATCGAATTATTTCAGAGCATCTTGTTGTAGTGTTGGTCATTTCATGTGAGCTTCCTGCAACTTCCGCTTCTCCGCAAGCTTGTGTATCGAGTTCTAATAAATATATCCGTTGCTCCTTTCTCTGAGTCTTCTGAGTCCCAAGTTCTAAGTCCCAATCCGACATATATATATGTATATTGTTACGGTCCGCGGATTAGATGTTATTTTACCGAGCGGAGGTATAACCGCGGCCGAACTGTTGTTCCCCAATAAACCTGATTCACCCAACGTTGGCCGTATCGCGCCACAGCTACTCAATCTGGAAAACTCTAAAGCGACCGAATGCAAAGAGGAAGAAGACGTACAGACGAGTAACGGGATTTATTATTATTTACACACATAAGCCATAAGAGCAGTCACGATTATTTACAGGGGACATGAGACGCAGGTGACACAGTGAAAATTACTAGCTTATACAGACTTAGTTACTACCCAGGACAGAACAAACAAAGACGACTCACACGGGGAATTGCAGAGTGGATTGGCTGGAAGGAGGTGTGTGGCTGGAGGGGGGAGGACGGCACGGAGCTGGCTGGAGCTTGATCCCACCCGGGACGTCGGGCTGGACCTCGACGGCCGCTGATGCCACCGATCCTGTCGTGTGCACTGGATCACGGGTCGGATCACGGTCGGAGCCGACGCGCTGGTGGGGGGTCTGGCGTGACGGGTTCTCTCCTCTCTCTTTCTTGATCCAACCACTCTTTCTCCACCGACAACTCAACGCAACCAACGCAACCACTCAACGCAACCACTGACCACCCCTGACAACCAACTCAGCTCTGACCAAAACCACACAACTCAGCTCTTGTCATGGACCTCTCTTTTCAGACTCATCTCCTTGTCTCAGTAAAAGCGCATCTCTCATGGGTTATATATAGCCCCACCCTTGAACCTTTCCGAACCTCCCCGATCGCTCTTCCTCCGCCCTCTCAAACCAAACCCCTCGTGCTCGGTTGGTTGTTCGGGGCTGGCTCACTCCTCCCCTCTATGACGAGGTGGAGACACGCCCTTCTTCTCCGACCCTGCCTCGTGGTCAATGGCGGCAATTGGAGGGGATGTAATTGGCAATGGCAATTGAGGCCTGGCGATGACGAAAGGGGAAATGGAGGTTTTTGGGAATGGGAATGAAGGGAATCTACTCTTATTTCACTCGGTGCAATGGAGTGTCATTCTAATGGAAGACAAGGCCTTACTCTAAAACACATAATAAGATATAAGCTACTGAACAAGGGTTTTATCGTGTCCTGCAATGTGATGTTTATGGAATAACTACCGAGACGCCCTTTGACCTTTACACTACGGAGGTGTTTACAAGGATCATGACATTTACAAAGGGTGATCTTTACAACAATTTACACTACAACAACAAAAAAAAACAAGCCATTCTCATATCCACAACACTGCACCCTCCTCCTCTTAGGCACGGCCCGGGCCTACAACTTTAATTTAGTGTGACACGTAGGTGTAGTTCCCTCTACTTTTAACCTGACCCTGAGTGCGACAGTTTTAAAACATAAATAAATGTGTCCTGCTGTTCCATTGCACCCTGCCTAACAGACTTACGCCCACAGTTAACCGAATTGCGGAATGGTCTTCAAACTACACACTGACGGTGGGGAGCATTATTTACAATTGACGCTACTTTTATTTACAAAACTAACCCAGGACCTGTGATCGTTCTTTCTGGGGGGGGAGACAGTCTGCTCTGCATCAATGCACCATGAAAGCACCCAAAAACGCACCAACACACCCTCAAGCACCAATCGGTGCAGTCACCATTGTCCATGAAAATAAAAACAACAACCCCTAACCCTGCAGGTGGTCTCTTGCTCTTCAGCTCCCTCTGTTGGCTATTATTATTTCTTCCAGATGTTGTCATTTTCTTTGCTGGCGGCCTATTTGTATTAACACTTGCACCCAACGTGTCCCTTTTATTTATTTTATTCATTGCCCACAGGGCTGACTCGTGTGGTTCACCTTTGGGGCATCGGTGCCCTGTGGCCAAGGTCCGCCAGCAAGATTTCGGGCCCTCATGGCGGTTTCCAGCAGAGGGGCCAGGCCCCAACCCATGGGGTCCACCAGTGGTGCTCGGCCACAGACATGTGGTCCATAATGTGGTGCATCGATGCAGACAGCTGGTTCTGGGAGTTCCGGGCTCACAATGGAGGCCTCACGCACGCTCCCCTCGGCGCCCAATGGCGCACAGGTCATGTGGGAGACAAAAGGGGGAAAACAAATGAGCGAGGGTTAAGGTCACAAGGGTACACGTCAATAAGGCAATGCAAGGCGAAATTCGTACGGAGAGCGAAATGAGAAAGCTCGTCCCTACCGTATGTCACCCCCCCCCCCCCCCTGTCACCGACACTACCCTTGCCCTTACCCCATATTTACAAAATCTACACCTTTACAAATTCGTCGCTACTGTCATGTCTCCCCATATTTCCCCAATACCAAATTCGTCTCCACAATCCCTCTAACCAATATTTGCCATCACCCAATTCGTCATCAATCCTCATAAGGAGGAAGAGATGGAACATCAAGCACAATGTCACACCCACGTCATGATGCATCTCACATTCCAAACATTTGCACAGTAAAAATAATTAAACATGGCATGGTGCGGAGTTACGTCACCTCAGGTGAGTGGATGCAGATGGTGTGAGGAGACTTCATCCTAACTACTTTCTAAATGACATTAACACACGTTACACTACCCGGGGTCTTTCCCTGCCAATCAATTGGCCAACTTACACTCTGGGTTCTAAAAACCAATTCCCATTGACCAAACTGTGGTGCTTCTCAATTTGGGGTCTCACTCCCCCGATTCATCTCCCGGTGCCCTTGCACAATTTCTGGGCTGTGACGTGTCGCTCTCCCAGCAGGTCTACCCACCTGCTCACCTCCACCACTGCAGTTGCCACCTGAGCTTACCTAGCTCCTCACCCTAACCTAACTAACTGGGGAAGGCCCCTCCTGGCTCTGTCACCCCACTCGGTGCCCTCTGGCACTGGGCTACCCGGGTCCGTCCTCCGGATCCTCGGGCCCCATCCACAACTACCGGCTCCCAGAGCCCACCTGCGGCCTCACCTGGCCGACATCCTCACAGTGGTGGAGTGCCCAAACCAACTACACACACTAACAGGCTACACGCCCAGCCATTTCCACAACACTAATGCACCCATCCAAACACCATTCTTCCACCCGCACCACAGATGCCAATATCCAACCACAATTTACCTATACCCTCTACCTAACACTTACACTAACCGCCCCGGGTATTCGTGATGGGGGTCTACTCTTCCCCCATTCACACCTTCGCACCATCCACTCCACTCCACAATTTCCACCATACTCACTCCACGACCATCCATTCCAATACTCCATATACTCCACACTACCATTTATTCCACATAGGCACATACACCTGTTGTTGCACACCTGTGCAATCACCTGGTGCCACCTGCACCCTCCTTCCTTCCTGGACCATTTGGTCAACACCACACGCAATCACCACTACTCCCTCATACACTGCTCCATACACCTGTTCAGTTGCACACCTGTGCAATCACACCTGTTCTTCACACCTCCAATCCTCAAACACACGGCATCATCTCATCTAACTACTCCCCTCTGAAACATGCGCTTCCCAGTCGCCCCTTTAAACTATTGCGCTCCCACGTCATTATCATCCACTCTAATCTACCTGCGTCCCCACTACAGGTATCCTTGTCACTAACTAACCTTAACGTTACCTAATGTCATCTTCGCTAGATCCCTACACACGATATATCCTAACCCTCCCGGGCTAGTTTTCACTGCCATCAACCCCATAAAACTAGTGCTCCTTTGCCCCCCCCCCCCCCCCGTTGTGAGGGATGACAGAGTTGCCATCCCACCACATCGGGGACGTTCCACTACCAATTTTGCACATCAGATTTCAACAAATCAAAAATTTGCCAATCATCTGCCAATCACTGTACCATTACCAATCATCACTCTGCCAATCCTTTGCCAATCATCAAATTTTGTTTTTCTAATTTCGGGGCCAAAACACTATCCTCATCATTACAGTCTACTTACTAATGCCTCTCGGTGCGCCAATTCACTTCTACAGCCCGGCTTCGTAAAGCCGAGCAATGAATGCGGGTTGTTTTGTGCCAGCGGCTGGATACGTCCCGCATTCGGTGCAGGGACGGGGGCTTACCCGGGCCGAGATCCCACGCACCACCTCGGCACGGAGCCATCCCATGGCCCGATCTCGACCTGCTGGAACGCGTCAACAAAAAGGGGTCGCCATGACGACCCTTCCTATCGGGCTGCCCGCTCCGCCGAGTGGAGCACGGATGCGGCCGTTCCAAACGTGGCCCAACGTGGATCACGTACGGCAGTCCTTTCGAACCCGCCATGGTTCGGATCCCCGCTGGTCCTCGCGGCACGCGAAGCTGCCCGATGCGCACCGAGGGCCCGATTCGGCTATAAGTCGTTCTAACCGCTAACCCCGTTACCGTCGATGCCTCACCTGCATGCTTACACCCCGCAGCCCGTTCCTTGCTCATACATCCAGCTGTTCCCATGCTCCTCGGCATTGCACCTTCTCTAACACACCCAGGTACACTCATTCCGCTCACAGACCTGGTCACACACCTGACCACCGAACACCTTGGCACACATTCGTTGTTCGCACACCTCACCAACACACCTCTTCGCGCCCCCTTCTCGGTCACCTCCTCTGTGACAATCACAGGTGTGCTCTCACTCGCACACACAACCACGTGCCTCACTACTAATTCCAGCGTGCATTCCCACACACGCTCTACCATTCCAGGTGTACTTCCTCTCTCACCTGTCACAACCAACTCACGCTCCGGGTCACTCTCACTACTTTCACCTCCACTCTTGACAGCGCACTCACCCTTACTCTCGACAGCGCACTCTTTCCTCATGCACCTGTCCGTTATACACCTTTCTCACGCACACTCTTGCGCACACTCTCCCGTTACTTCCTCCGTAACACTCACCACAGGTGTGCATCCTCCCTTACTCTTGACAGCGCACTCTTTCCCCATGCACCCGTCCGTTACACACCTTTCTCGCGCACACTCTTGCGCACACTCTCCCATTACTTCCACCGTAACACTCACCACAGGTGTACACTCTCTCGTTACATCCTCTGTAACACTCGCCACACCGCGCTTCCATGTGCCCCCTCGCACACGCGCTACGACCGACTCACTCTCAACAGCACACTCACTCCTTGGCGCGCACTTTTTCCTCACACACCCCAGAGTCGGACATTCTCGCACACCTCCTCTTTCGCACACCAGACCTGTCGCACACTTCACCAATGGCCTCTCACGAACACCCGGGTCCACAACAACCCCCAAGCCGACTGAAGCTCCCCTCACATCATGTACATTTCCTCGTATATCGCCACTCACCTTGGCACCTCGTCTCCGCACCTCTTTCGCCACCTGCAAACTCTTTATTTGGTTGGTAAGCACACCATTATGAGTTGAGCACCGACCTTGCACATACTCCATCACATTGCACATTCCTCCCTTATCTCCTTTTTAGTTTCCCTCCGTCTCTTCTTAATTTCACTCACCCCTTCTTCCACCTCCTCTAATTTTTCCTTTACCTCCTTCATCTCCCTGTGCGCCCCCTCAAGTTCGTCCTCTAAGGCTATTTTGACCGTCTCTATGTGCGTCCTTACCTCTCGGTCCTTCGTCTCCATTACCTCTGTCACCTCGTCCAACCTCGTTGTCAGTCCCTCACGTACCATCTGACATTGCCTCTGTGTCGCTATCAAGTCATTTTTTATGTCGTTTTGTGTCGCTTTTAACCCTCCTAGTACTGCAGTGTTCCTTTGAACCTGCTCCGTTAGTTCTTTTTGTCCCTCCGTCAGCTGTTCCACCTCCTCCGTCAGGTCCTCTATTCCCCCTTGTAACCTAGCCGTCCCATTTCTCACTCTTTCTCCATATGCTTTTCACCTCGCTTTACCTCCTCGCGTACCCCTGAGACCTCCTAACTTACACCTTGTCGTATCTCCTCCTTCATCTCCTCCCTCTCTTTTGTAGATGCTGCCCTCATCTGTCCCAATTCATCCCTCTGAGCATCCAGTTTGGTTTCTACCCCGATTTTCACCTCCTCTATCTGCTCTCCCATCTGTTTAATTTCTCGGGTGGATTGCTCCCCTATCTCCCGAAATTTGCCTTCCATCCTATTTTCTAACCCCATTAACCCATTTTTCACCCCCTCTATCTGATTCTCCTGGGCAGCCATTCTATTTTCAACCCCCGTTAACCCATTCTTTACCTCTTTTATCCCGTTGTCTAACCCCTCACCGGTACCCCTCGCTTCATCCCTCATTACCCCCAATTGCTCACTCTGAGCCCTCGCTTCGTTCCTTATTTGCTCACCCATTTTGGCTTCCAATCGCTCACTCTGAGCCCTCGCTTCATCCCTCATTACCCCCAACATTTTGTTTTCCATTTTTTCACGATCAGCCCTCGCTTCGTCCCTCATTTTGTCCATATAGGCCCCCATTTGCAGGAAAAAAAAGGTTCAAATCCTCCAGCGGCGCTGCTACGGTCGCGGGCGCCGTGGCCATGTGGGAGGCGCCATTTTGCGTGCCCGTAACCTCGTGCGCGAGAGCGCCATTTTGTGCGCCTGATACCTCCTCAACCACATTGCCTATGTTCTCCTCCTCCCTTTCCTCCACATACATTTCCCCGGGGTCCTGGGTCGATTCCACCCCGCTTATCTCTCCCACCGGCATCCCGTCGCCTTGACCAGCCATGGCGCGATTTCAAAATTCGGGTTTTGCTTTAAAACACAAATTTTCAGCAGCTCGTAATTTTGAGCACGTTAAGCGCGCTTCGGGCCTCGTATCTCACTCCCCGACACCAATTTGTTACGGTAATAACACAATTGGTGTCCAAAATTTGGGCTAAATAAATTTAGTCCCAGGTTCGAATCCCAACTCCTGACTACCAATTTGTTACGGTCCGCGGATTAGATGTTATTTTACCGAGCGGAGGTATAACCGCGGCCGAACAGTTGTTCCCCACTAAACCCGATTCACCCAATGTTGGCCGTATCGCGCCACAGCTACTCAATCTGGAAAACTCTAAGGCGACCGAATGCAAAGAGGAAGAAGACGTACAGACGAGTAACGGGATTTATTATTATTTACACACATAAGCAAAAAGAGCAGTCACGATTATTTACAGGGGACATGAGACGCAGGTGACACAGTGAAAATTACTAGCTTAGACAGACTTAGTTACTACCCAGGACAGAACAAACAAAGACGACTCACACGGGGAATTGCAGAGTGGATTGGCTGGAAGGAGGTGTGTGGCTGGAGGGGGAGGATGGCACGGAGCTGGCTGGAGCTTGATCCCGCCCGGGACGTCGGGCTGGACCTCGACGGCCGCTGATGCCACCGATCCTGTCGTGTGTGCGGGATCACGGGTCGGATCACGGGTCGGATCACGGTCGGAGCCGACGCGCTGGTGGGGGGTCTGGCGTGATGGGTTCTCTCCTCTCTTTCTCTTTCTTGATCCAACCACTCTTTCTCCACCGACAACTCAACGCAACCAACGCAACCACTCAACACAACCACTGACCACCCCTGACGACCAACTCAGCTCTGACCAAAACCACACAACTCAGCTCTTGTCATGGACCTCTCTTTTCAGACTCATCTCCTTGTCTCAGTAATAGCGCATCTCTCATGGGTTATATATAACCCCACCCTTGAACCTTTGCGAACCTCCCCGATCGCTCTTTCTCCGCCCTCTCAAACCAAACCCCTCGTGCCCGGTTGGTTGTTCGGGGCTGGCTCACTCCTCCCCTCTATGACGAGGTGGAGACACGCCCTTCTTCTCCGACCCTGCCTCGTGGTCAATGGCGGCAATTGGAGGGGATGTAATTGGCAATGGCAATTGAGGCCTGGCAATGACGAAAGGGGAAATGGAGGTTTTTGGGAATGGGAATGAAGGGAATCTACTCTTATTTCACTCGGTGCAATGGAGTGTCATTCTAATGGAAGACAAGGCCTTACTCTAAAACACATAATAAGATATAAGCTACTGAACAAGGGTTTTATCGTGTCCTGCAATGTGGTGTTTATGGAATAACTACCGAGACGCCCTTTGACCTTTACACTACGGAGGTGTTTACAAGGATCATGACATTTACAAAGGGTGATCTTTACAACAATTTACACTACAACAACAAAAAAAAACAAGCCATTCTCATATCCACAACAATATATATATACACATACATATACACACACACACACACACACACACACACACACACACACACACGTCCCACATGTATATATCCCACATCTCACATGTATATACATGTTTAAAGTGTACGTGCAATTCCCCTCTCCCCCGCCCGGCAACGCTGGGTACTTCTGCGAGTAACTAATGAAATAAAAACGAAGAAATATCTCTCGGTAATTTCCTGAAACATATTTTACTTCCGGATAATAACGTTGAATGAAATAAGAAAGAACGAAAATATGTATGTCGTTTTTGTGCCGACTCTCATAAAACGTAAAAGTAATAAATGTTAACGGAAAAGAATAAGCGAATTTTTAATATATGTCGACATTTCCCCCGAATGTTATTTTAGGCGGGGTATTTTCGTGTATTATCGTGGCGCGATTTTTATAAATATATCTCGGCAATTTCCCGTGTGTGCGTGAATGTTCTCAATAATTCTGACACCGAGTCTAAAACCATCGATAAAAATTAAATCATATGGTGAATTCGATAAAATCGTGAGGGTGACTCAATGAATGGGCTTTAGTTTACAGGCCTTTGAGAATTCATTTCGTTCTATAAACGGCAACTTTCATTGGATTTTCTTCCCGTTTTTTTTCAACCGAGTCTAAAACTATGTTAGCGACTGTGAAAAATGAAATGATATATCGAATTTGATTTGAAATAAAACTGGGAGAGAGAGCAAGACACCACGGCCTACAAAACAGGCCTCAAAGCTATGCGAGTTAATAAAATGGTGGATATTTGTTTATATGAAGCCTCTCCCAGAATGGGTGGGGCTACTCTGCAAACCGAGTAAGCCACACCCCGGACAGATGCCCAACAGACAGACAGACAGACAGAATCACCGTGGCCTATTATATAAGAGATGTTTGTAATGTAATGTAATTTTTTAAAGTTTTCCATGTGATCTCCATGTAAGATTCGCACATACTGATGGTGGTAATTGCATCCAGCCACTGGCTTAGATCGGACGTGCAGGGAGGTTCCCATAGCAACCACGTGGTAACTGGTGTGCAAATGTCTCCTAGTCTCTTGTCCACATATTACATATGGGATCAGACGCATTTTTTCTTTCAATATAATCTCTTTCATCCTCTCCCGTCCCACCCCCCGCCCTTCCCCCTCTCCCTCC
Organism: Myxine glutinosa; assembly: GCF_964187855.1. Classification (NCBI taxonomy): domain Eukaryota; kingdom Metazoa; phylum Chordata; class Myxini; order Myxiniformes; family Myxinidae; genus Myxine; species Myxine glutinosa. The sequence continues at coordinate 392,258,041 of NC_136261.1, forward strand.
TTCCATTTCCTGCCCCCCTCCATCCTAACTCCTCACCTTCACCCCATCCAACCATTATCCAACCCCCTCCCTGTTCCCCCCTTTTTTTCTTCCCTTCTGCATCCATTTCCCCTTCCTTTTTTCTCTCCAAACCTACTTTTTACCTGTATATTCGCATCCTGATTTAGGAAAATATATATTTAGGATTTTTTTATGGTGGTGGCAGTAGTGTATATATGTTGCTTCTGGGACACTCTCATTTTCCCATTGACTTACATGTTAATTTTTCCCCTCCCTCATTGCCCCTAAACACCTCTATTTCTCTCACCCTGTTCTTTACGAACCTTCTAACCTTTTGACATGTTATCCTTATTCATTAGACCACTTAAACAATGGTCCTTCTGTGTGAACCTGTGATCCTTCTGACCTTATGGACTTTTTAACCTTTTACTCTTAATATCATCTGGTGAATCATCTTTGGCCCACTCAAACAACGACCCTACAAATATTTGTTTATGTGTGGGAAATAATTTAATTCTCCTACAACTCTCCTCACCATCTAATACATTAACAAAAAATATGTTTGAGTTTGGTTCTTTCTCAAGATATTTTAACTGAGCTAAGATAAAATGGTAAACCTCCCTCAATGTTCTTGTTTGAGCGCCTCCAGTGCCACATACCATTTTTAAATTAAAGTATATATTTTCCTGGCAACCATCAAAGTTTTCCGTCCACTCAAAAATATTTCCATCTTTTTTACCCAATTCACCGGTATTTAAATTAATTCTCTTATTTGTTTTGTAAATTTTTTTACCAGTTGTCTTTTCAATTATACCTATTTGATATTTTTCACATTCATTATGTTTACCATTTATATACCAAGGTTGATTACACCTCCACTCTTTAGTCTGGTTGGTACTTGGTTCTATCATTTATATAATAGTAAAAAGGCAGCGGTAGCCCGTTAAAATCCCTAACCCCCCTTTTTAACTTATCACTTATATACTTATATAACCATAAGGGAGACTATCAATTTCATTTTCTAAAATAAACCTCTTATCATCAAAAGCCCCCAATGCTTTCTTATTCACCTCTTCTGAATATAATTTATGTTTATAACTTCTTATTCCATTAATCTTTCTAAACTCTTCTTTCTTTGTTGTTAAACAGTTATAATAATCCTTAAAGTTTATTGTTTCTTTAATGACATTTTTCTTTATGCCTTTTAACTTCTTATCAGTTTTTTCAACGTTATTCACAATGTATTTATAAGCATAAGCCTTAGACCTCAATCCCACAAATTCACTCATGACATTTCCTCCTAATTCATCCTTAAACTTTCCAATCACCTTTTTATTTTTAGAAGAGAACAACTCACTCTCTGGACTGTAATTACTAGTGTCATAGATATTAATGTCCTTTTTCATGTCTGAATAAACATCATCAGTATTAATTTGCAAAATAAAACTATCTGTATCCATATAAAGTAGATTAACATCATTTTGATATTTCTTCCTCAAGTTATTATAAAAGTAATCATACATTAATGACTTTGATAAATCAAGAATTGATGTTCCAATATAAATAGGTTTGTTCATTTCAATACTCTCTTTAATCAAATGGATCGCACAAAAGTTCTCAGTAAAGACCTCAGCTCGAGTAAAACTCGGTCTATTAATTAATTTTGATGCTTGTTCCCAAGATGTTGATAGTCTGATATTTTGTCTTTTCCTCACATTCTCCATAGTCTTACCAAAGACCGCATTATTCATCAATTTATAAAAGTCTTTCTCAAAATCTGTTTTTGACTCTGTTCTTCTTTGTGTATTAAAATCAATGTACCCCTTTAACCAATGACTTTGATTGAACTTTAGAACCCTATGGATCTTCTCTATTCTTAGACCTTTTGATAAATATTGTCGCAAATTTCTTTGGTGTAGAACATAATTTTTCTTGTTATATAATGTAGTAAGTAATTTTTCTGTTGATTCACCTATATTAAATGATTGTTGATAATCACTTAACCACTCCTTCTTTGGACTTTCCTTTTCACAAGGAAATGGGAGATCTTTGTGTAGGTTATGAAGTTCCTCTGGATATTTCAAATCGACCTCAAAATAATAACCAACCTTTGAATCATCCAATTCTTTTTGTGTAGAGATACATACATCTTGTAAAACCTTTTTGTAATCTTTTTCCTTTACCCATCTAAGTTTTCCATAAGGAAGAGCCTGAGACATTGCCCAGCCATACAGGTTGTTCGCATCATAATACATCAAGTAGGAGCTCTCTACCGATGGATCATAATTTGGAATGTACTTGTTATTTGCTTTAGCATATCTCTTTGAACAGACTTGTGAAATTCCTCCTCTCTTTGCCTTTTCAATCATCAAAAGCATATCAACATCGGTTATCAAATCCAAAACTTGTTTTGTCATTTTTATCATCGCGCTCCAAGCCAATCCAGGAGCAGTGTAATTGTGAGCAGGATCCAATCCATATCCAGAATGACAGATTGTTCTGAAAGCCTCAAACACATCAGCCAACAAAAGCACATCAGTTTTGAGGTACAAATCGTGATACTCACCAAGATTCTTAATGTTATATTTTTTCCAAACATTTTGTGCGTGTACATAATCTTTATCAGATATATGACTATTATTTAATTTGTTATAGAAATTTTATTTTAAAGGAAGTTGTGTTTCATTGAATCTCTCAAATGAGTCCATATAGTCATAGGGGTAAATTCCCTTTTGTGTTAGAAAATCTTTATCTAAAAAATACTCTGAAAGACATGGAAACTCTTTTAGATTTTGAACCAAGTTAGCCAATGGACTTGCCATGAATTTAAATGTATCAAGAAATCTGATATGAGTAATAGGAGATGTGTGAATTGTTTTAGTGAATGAAATGTATTTCTGATCCGTGTTTGGAATTGCTGAGATACTTCCAGAAGTCTTTGAGAGTTCCTTGATAAATAGATGTGTATCATAATGAGCGTTGTTATGAAGAAAGACAGGAATGAAAGAGGGGAGTTGATAATTAATATTACAACTTTGATGAGCCGGACCTCTATATTTACCAGTGAGATGACAATGGTCTCTAACCTTTCGACCTTTACCAATTTTCTCCTCACAAATATGACAGACATTGTTTTTTATAAATTCCCTTTTTTCTTTACTTGTTAAGGACATTGGTTTATTGTTTTCTCTCATTATCTTGGTTAATCGAACACAGTCTTTTTCTAGTCGTTTCACAAACTCCTCTGGGGTATTTGAGCCTCTATACATCTCTAACTTGTTATATTTATCACCAACGGATGATTTGATATAATAACAAAAACCACAAGGAGTATGTTTTTGATATTTATTTGTGTATGATTCTTTTGGATCTGGAGAAGCAGTATCAATTTTTTCTAAAATACTTTCAAAATCAGCATATATAACAAATGGATGTTTTATTGTTTTCTTTTCATCTTTGAATGTGATCTTTGAGTCTTTTTTAGGCATGTTGATTACCGTTGATTTATGTTCACCACAATAATTTGAATGTTTATCTAATCTTTCTTGTGTATGGAAGAAGTTAAGACAACGCATACAAATATATATTTTATTTGTTCTTTTACATACTTGTGGTTTTATTAATTTTGTAATATCTTTGATGTATGTATAATGTGAATTTTCGTCTGAATTAAAATATAGAAGATTAATATGAGTTTGTTTACAATTGTCAGAAAGCTTTAAAACCTGAATGTTGTTTGTTTCTGTTAGACCATAAACATTAACTGATAAATTATTCAACTTTTCAAATTTAGGAATATCATTTAAAGTCATCGGAAACTTTAGATCTTTCGTATTTAATGTATTCTCATATTTTTTATAATGAGATACTCTTTCATCATGAAAATGTGGAGGATGTAAGTGTGCTAGAATAGACCAGAGAAAACATTTATTGTCTTTATTTTTGATATTGATAACTGCTTTTCTATTTTTGATAACACTGGGTAAATCAATGTAAGAAGAAGCTTTTAGAGGATCTGATTTAAGAATATGAATGTCTATGTAAATAATTTTTCCTATATTGAATCCACTTCCTACGATTGAATTATCCACATCTTGCTCTTGTTTAATAAGTTCATCATAGACTCCTGATGTTTTAAAATCTTGATATGAAGATATAAAGTGTGGCTCAGTTCTCATGTATGGTGTATCTATAACTCCTTCGTCCTTTGTCATTTCTAATTTTACTCCCATATAAAATTTAAGTGGTTTCATTTCTTTTAGTGTTTTTTCAATCAACGTTTGAACAGCAGGTTTCACTATTTCTACAGCATCAACTATAGACTCTGGTTCAGGAGGTTTGAAGTTAAAGACTCTTATTTCAATATGTCCCTTGAATGCACCATCAGAGTTTTTAATAGTAAACAATTTTGACAAGTGTTTGTTAGTTTTAAGATGGGCTTTAAACCCCTTCTTGAGGATGGTTGTTTTACAGACCTTACAATGTTTTGTTTTAGGTGGAAGAGGGTAAAGTTTGTTAAGAATGTTGTATGTATGTTTTGCGGTGAGAATATGTTGTTTATAATATTTTACTTCCTTCTCGCAAGTATCACAATAAACCATATTTATAGCGTGAGAAAACGTGGTGTTTTATATATATCGCTGTGCTTAAAATAAAACACTTTTGAGCTTTACAGCTCCGTTTTATATATATCGCTGTGCTTAAACTAAAACACTTTTTCACTCAGAATCATCGAAGTCATAACTATCACATGAATACTCAGAATCATACTCAGAGTCATCAATAAAGCTACTCTCATAACTATCATTTGAGCACAAACTATTAGTATCATAACTATCATCTGTGTTCAATGAAATACTATCATCACCATCATCCGAGTTCAATGAAATACTCTATCATCACTATCGTCCGAGTTCAATGAAATAGTAAAATCTTCACTGCTGTAATGACTCATATTTAATTAGCAGAAAAAACCTTTCCATCTATACCAATATACTTTCTTTCATTAACGGATTCAATCTCTACATTTTTAATATCAAAAGTTATCTTTAAATAATCTCTAACTATCATAGAACGAAATGACATTTCACCAGAAATATTAACATCATTCATTTTACTTAGATCTACACCCTTTGGATTATTAAAGTAAATACAAATTTCTCCACGAGTATTGTTGATGGTCTTATCATTCTTTTTCAAAGTATCGTGGTCAATCACTTTTTCAAGCTTTGAATAAATTGCCAGGAGTAGAGGATAAACTTTTGTTAGATTTACTTTAATGGATGTCTTTCCAGGTATAGTTAGAGCTCTTCCTTTAAATGAAATAGAGGGGCTCATGTTATTTTCCATAACTGGTTTTACCCAAAAATTTCCATATTTATCTTTGTTCAATTTAACATCTTTGACATATTTTTCTATATCTTCCACCGAAGTAGAGATTGATTGAAATTTGTCTTTTGTGCTTTGAAACATTGTATTTATTAATGAATAAACTTGCGTTTAGTTTAAGTAAAAATTTACTATATAAATATGATAAGTTCTGAAGGATATTTAGAATTTCCAGACTCTCCATATGATAAATTAGAGAATTGTCCAGCTTGTGATAGAATAGGGCTTAATAATGAGGGTTCATATAAACAATGTATTTTCTGTGATTTAATCTATCTATAATTCCAGTAATCTCTGTCTGTACGTTTGTACGTTTGTACGTTTGTCTGTTTGTCTGTGACCGCTGTTTCTCGACAACTACCGGTCCGATATACTTCAAACTTGCCAGGTATATTGCTGGGGACCCGAGGATGTGCCTTTTCAAGGTTTTAAATTAATCGGACAAGTACTTACCGAGCTATGGCGATTTAGCCGTTCGCCGTTCGCTTTGGCGTTGCGAATGGACCAAACCATTCATGTAAATAGAGGGGGGGGGGGGGTTCTGTGGTCGTTCGCTTTGGCTTTGCGAATGGACCAAACCATTCATGTAAATAGAGGGGGGGGGGGTTCTGTGGTCGTTCGCTTTGGCTTTGCGAATGGACCAAACCATTCATGTAAATAGAGGGGGGGGTTCTGTGGTCGTTGCGAATGGACCAAACCATTCACATCGAATCATCGAATCACATCGAATGGACCAAACCGTTCGCTTTGGACCAAACCATTGCATGTAAATAGAGGGGGGGGGGGTTCTGTGGTCGTTGCGAATGGACCAAACCATTCATGTAAATAGAGGGGGGGGGGGGGTTCTGTGGTCGTTACTGCCACGTGGTTTCAAAGTTTTTTTTTGTTGTTGTTGTTTGCACGCATGTTTTTTTGCACCCACGTACGGGCACGCCCTAGGATGTTTACACACACACACCCCTACACAAATTTTTTTTTTTTTTTTTTTTTGGCAAGGAACGGGCACCCACGTACGGACACGTCCTAGCTTATATATAGTACGGGCATGCCCTAGTTTTAATTAATGATAATAAAAAATATATAAAAATATATAACTCTTTTAAATTAGAACCAAAAATGAATTACTTTACAAGATTATTAAGAGAGATGAATGTTAAGTATTGTGATGATAAATACACCATTTCTTTCAAGGGAAGAGACTATTTGTATTGAGGAAATGTATAAGGGTTTAATGATATTTATTATTCAAAATAATTTTAATGGAAATGTTAATACAAGATACTATATAAATAAAATAATGAATTATTTTGAAATTAAACCCGAACTCAGGATAAAATATAGAGTTTCTAAAATAGCTCAAAAAAAGTTAGATGACTTGTTTTCCAAATATATAAATGAATGATTTTTTACCCGTTTGGGAAAATAAGATAAAATTTAATAACCATAAAAACATTCCAAATTCATTGAGATGCCTAATAGTTTGGTTCAAGCGGATGTGGGAAAACCTGTTTACTTTTAAAGATGCTCCTTGGTCCTAATTTTTTAGATTATGATAATTTAATAATTTTTACAAAGTCAAGTTTTCAACCCGAGTATCAACTACTCTCACAGGGTTTTAATGCGGGTCTTAAAAAGGAAGACATTATCGGTTTATTTAAACTTCAAAACAAACTAAATGATTATAATATTGAAGATATAATACAATTATTTTGTGATACACAGAAATCAAAATCGAAACCAAAACCCATAACTTGTATTCTCAGTGATAATATGGATGATATACCTTCACCTCAAGATTTAGATAAATCAAAAAAGAACCTGGTCATCTTTGATGATTGTGTTAATGAGAGAAACCAAACAGTAATGGATAGCTACTATACAAGAGGGAGACATTCTTCTTGTAATTGTATATATCTTAGTCAATCATATTTTCAACTCCCTCGACGCTCAATAAGAAACAATGCCAATACTTTTATTTTATTTAAGTTAAATTCAATAGATGTAAATAATTTTTGGAGAGATAATTGCTCTTCGTTATGTATTAAAAAAGAATTTGAAAATTATATGAAACACACGATTGAAAAATATAAATATAATGTTGTGAAACAAGATGAGATATTAAAGGATGTATTTTTATTTTAAACATAATGTTGTGGATATGAGAATGTTTTTTTTATTTTGTTGTTGTGGTAAAATGTTGTTGTAAAAGGTTGTTGTAAAATATCACCCCTCCTCCCTCCGTTTGTGGTTGTATAAAGGTCAAAGGGCGTTCCCGTAGTTAGTCCATAAAACATACATGCAGGACACGATATATCTTTTTTTGACAGTTATATCCTTATTATGTGTATTAGTGTAAGGCTGTGTCTTCCATTAATTGAAATACTCCATTGCACCAGTGAAAGAGAATAGATCCCCTTTCCTCCCCATCCCCAAAACCTCCATTTCCATATTACATCCCCTCTCGTCACTGCTGAGCCCTCGATTCCCAATCACCTCCCCTCCAATAACCGCCATTGACCATGTGCTTTGAGTCGGAGAAGAAAGGCGTGTCTCCACCTCGTCAGAGGAGAGGAGGGGCGCGCCCGCCCGTCGTCATCCAGGGCGGAGCCCGAGGGTCGCGCGACCAACCAGGGCCGAGGTGAGCACCCCGATGGGCGTGTCCAAAACGCCGGCGGCGTAATCGCTGGAGGCGCTATAAAAGGCGCAAACGGAAGTGAGTAAAAGAGAGATGCACTCTGGGTTGGTCTGAGTCGGTTGCCAGAGGAGGGTCAGTGGTTGCGTTGGTTGCGGTGGTAAGGAGTCGGTGGTCAGTTGGTTGCGGTGAGGAGTCGGTGGTGAGGAGTGAGAAAAACACGAAAGAGTTGAGGGTTTGGACCAGACAAGTCCTGGGAACGCAGCGGACGGAGGCCGCAGCAGCAAGAACACCCAACAGCCAAAGGGGGCCTGAACGGCGGTTTGGAGCAGGGCCGAAGAGGAACGGCGGCTGCTAAACGCGCCGGTTGTGCTGCGGGACCCCCCTTGGACCTCCCTCTCCCTCCAGCCATCCACATCCTGCCATTCCTGCAATTCCCCGCGTGAGTCAGTGTCTTTTGTTTGTTCTGTCCTGGGTTAATTAAGCTGTATAAGTTAATAATTGCACTGTGTCTCTAATCCTTCTGTATATTATTTTATTATCTTTCCTTCTCCTTGGTTACTTTGAGCATGTAAATAGTAGGAATAAATTTAGTGGTATTTCCAACCTTTTTGTCTTCTGCTTCTTCTTCTTCACATCCGTGTCGCCTTTGTCTTTTCCCTATTGACTAGCTGTGGTGCGATCCGGCCAAAGTCCTGGGTGAATCGGGTGAGTCAGGGATCCTGTTAGGTCGCGGCAATACCAAACCGCTCGGTAACTAACATCTTAAACCGCGATCAGTAACAATTGGTGTCTGGGAGTGGGATTCGAGGCCCGAACCAAATTTTTAAAACGAATAGAGGAAAAAAAAATTTTGGTCAAAATTACGAGCTGCCGAAATTTGTTTTGTTTAAAGCAAAACCCGAATTTTGAAATCGCGCCATGGCTGGGCAAGGCGACGGGATGCCGGTGGGAGAGCTAGAAGAGGGGTTAGGAGTAACCCAGGATCAAATGGAGGGGAGCAATGAGGAGGCGGTTGAGGGAGTATCAGACGCACAAAATGGCGCGCTCGCGCACGTGGTTGAAGAGTCCCAAAATAGCGGCGCCGTGGAGGGCGAGCCCGCGGTGGCGGCTGGGGACGCTGGGCAAACCGGGTTTGACCTCAGATTATTCTTGACCCAACTGAATGCAAAAATGGATAGTATGGGGGGCCAAATGGGGGCAATGAGGGACGAAGCGAGGGGTACCAATGCCCAAATTGGGGAGTTAGACAAGAAATTTGGGAAGTTAGACAAGAAATTTGGGGGGTTAGACAACGGGATAAAAGAGGTGAAAAATGGGTTAATGGGGTTAGAAAATAGGATGGAGGACAAATTGCGGGAAGTAGGGGAACAATCTGCCAGGGAAATCAAACGAATGGGGAACCAGATAGAGGAGGTGCAAATCGGGTTGGAAAGTAAACTGGATGCTCAGAGGGATGAATTGGGACAGATGAGGGTGGCATCTACAAAAGAGATGGGGGAGATGAAGGAGGAGATACGACGAGGTGTGGGTGAGGAGGTCTCGGGGCTACGCGAGGAGGTAAAGCGAGGCGAAAAGCGTATAGAGAAGGAGGTGAGAAATAATACGGCAAAGTTACAAGGGGGAATAGAAGATCTGACGGAGGAGGTTTAACAGCTGACGGAGGGACAAAAAGAGTTAGTGGAGCAGGTTCAAAAGAACACTGCGGTACTAGGAGGGTTAAAGGCGACACAAAAAGAAATTAAAAACGAATTAATAGCGACGCAGAGGCAATGTCAGATGGTACGGGAGGAACTGACAATGAGGGTGGACGAGGTGACAGAGATAATGGAGACAAAGGACCGGCAGGTGAGGATGCACATAGAGACGGTCACGGTAGCCTTAGAGGACGAACTTGAAGAGACGCACCGAGAAATAAAAGAGGTTAAACAAAAACTAGAGGAAGTGGAAGAAGAGGTGAGTGAAATTAAGAAGGGACGGACAGAAACTAAGAGAGAAATCCAGGAGGAGGTAATGGAATATGTGCAAGGTCGGTGCTCAACTCATGATGTGATGCTCACTAACCAAATAAAGAGTTTGCAGGTGGCAAAGGAGGTGCGGAGACGAGGTACGGAGGTGAGTGGCAATGTATATGATGTGAGGAAAGCTTCAGTCGGCTTGGGGATTGGTTTGGATCCGGGTGTTCGTGAGAGGCCGTTGGTGAAGTGTGTGACAGGTCAGGTGTGCGAAAAAAGAGGTGTGCGAGAATGTCCGACCATGGGGTGTGTGAGGAAAAAGTGCACGCCGAGGAGTGAGTGTGCCGTCAAGAGTGAGTTGGTCGAAGCGCGTGTGCGAGGGAGTACATGGAAGCGTGGTGTGGTGAGTGTTACAGAGGATGTAACGAAAGAGTGTGCGCGAAAGGATGCGCGAGAAAGGTGTGTAACGGACGGGTGCATGGGGAAAGCGCATGCTGTCAAGAGTAAGGGAGAATGCACGCCTGTGGTGAGTGTTACAGAGGATGTAACGGGAGAGTGTGCGCAAGAGTGTGCGCAAGAAAGGTGTGTAGCGGACGGGTGCATGAGGAAAGAGTGTGCTGTCGAGAGTAAGGGTGAGTGCGCGACCGAGAGTGGAGGTGAGAGTAGTACGAGAGGCACGGAGCGTGAGTTGGTTGTGACAGGTGAGCGAGGATGTACACCTGGAATGGAAGGATGCACACCTGGAATGGCAGAGCGTGTGTGGGAATGCACACTTGATTTGGTCGTGAGGCACGTGGTTGGGTGTGCGGGTGAGAGCACACCTGTGATTGTCACAGAGGAGGTGACCGAGAAAGGGGCGCGAAGAGGTGTGTTGGTGAGGTGTGCGAGCGACGAATGTGTGCCAAGGTGTTCGGTGGTCAGGTGTGTGACCAAGTCGGTGAGCGGAGTGAGTGTACCGAGGTGTGTAAGGGAAGGTACGAGGAGCATGGGACCAGCTGGAGGTGTGAGCAAGAAAGGGGTAGCGTATGCATGTAAGCCTGCAGGTGAAGCATCGACGGTAACCGGGTTAAAGGTTAGAACGACTTATAGCCGAATCGGGCCCTCGGTGCGTGCCGGGCTTCGCGTGCCGCGAGAACCAGCGGGGATCCGAGCCACGGCGGGTTCGAAAGGACCGCCGTGCGCGATCCACGCTGTGCCTCGCTTGGAACGGCCGCGTCCGGGCTCCACTAGGCGGAGCGGGCAGCCCGATAGGAAGGGTCGTCATGGCGACCACTTTCTATTGAGACGTGCCGGCAGGTCGAGATCGGGAAATTGGATGGCTCCATGCCGAGGTGGTGCGTGGGATCTCGGCCCGGGTAAGCCCCCGTCCCTGCCCCGAATGCGGGACGTATCCAGCCGCTGGCACAAAAGAACCCGCGTTCATTGCTCGGCTGTACGAAGCCGGGCTGTAGACGTGAATTGGCGCACCGAGAGGATGTAATAAGTAGACGGACTGTGATGATGATAGTAGTGATTTGATACGAAATTTATAAAAGTGAGTAGAATTGGCAGTAAATGGCAAATTTTTGAATTGGTTGGAATTTGGATGTGCAAAATTGATAGTGAGATGCCCCGCTGTGGTGGGATGGCAACGCTGTCATCCCTCACAGAAGGTGGGGCAAATGCGCTATAGTTTATGGGGTGTATGGCAGTGAAAACTAGCCCGGGTGGGTTAGGATATGGTGTGTAGGGATCTAGCGAGGATTGACATTAGGTAACGTTAAGTTTAGTTAGTGACTGATACCTGTAGTGGGGACGCAGGTAGTTTAGTGTGGATGATAATGACGTGGGAGCGCAATAGTTTAAAGGGACGGCCAGGAAGCGCAAGTTTCAGAGGGGAGTAGTTAGCTGAGATGATGCCGTGTGTGTGAGGATTGAACAGGTGTGATTGCACAGGTGTGCAACTGAACAGGTGTGTGGAGCAGTGTATGAGTGAGTGATGGTGATGTGTGTTGTGTTGACCAACTGGTCCAGGAAGAGGAGGAGGGTGCAGGTGGCACCAGGTATGATTGCACAGGTGTGCAACGACAGGTGAATGGAGGACAGGTGTATGGAATAAATGGTATGGAGTATTGGAATGGATGGTCGTGGAGTGAGTATGGTGGAAATTGTGGAGTGGAGTGGATGGTGCGAAGGTGTGAATGGGGGAAGAGTGGACCCCCATCACGGATACCCGGAGCGGGTAGTGTAAGTGTTAGGTAGAGGGTATAGGTAAATTGTGGTTGGATATTGGCATCTGTGGTGCGGGTGACAGAATGATGTTTGGATGGGTGCATTAGTGTTGTGGAAATGGCTGGGCGTGTAGCCTGTTAGTGGTGTAGTTGGTTGGGCACTCCACCACTGTGAGGATGTCGGCCAGGTGAGGCCGCAGGTGGGCTCTGGGAGCCGGTAGTAGTTGTTGTGGATGGGGCCCGAGGATCCGGAGGACGGACCCGGGTAGCCCAGTGCCCGAGGGCACCAGGGGGTGACAGAGCCAGGAGAGGGGCCTGCCCCAGTTAGTTAGGTTAGGGTGAGGAGCTAGGTAAGCTCGGGTGGCAACTGCAGTGGTGGAGGTGTGCAGGTGGGTAGACCTGCTGGGAGAGCTACACGTCGCAGCCCAGAAATTGTGCGAGGGCACCGGGAGATGAATCGGGGGAGTGAGACCCCAAATTGAGAAGCACCACAGTTTGGTCAATGGGAATTGGTTTTTAGAACCCGTAGTGTAAGTTGGCCAATGGATTGGCAGGGAAAGACCCCGGGTAGTGTAAAGTGTGTTAATGTCATTTAGAACGTAGTTAGGATGAAGGATCTCCTCGCACCATCTGCATCCACTCACCTGAGGTGACAGGTACTCCACACCATGCCATGTTTAATTATTTTTGATGCAAATGTTTTGGATTGTGAGACGCATCATGACGTGGGTGTGACATTGTGCGTAATTCCATCTCTCCCTCCTTATGAGGATTGATGATGAATTGGTGATGGCAAATTTTGAAGTAGAGGGATTGTGGAGACGAATTTGGTATAGGGGAAATATGGGGAAGACGTGACAGTAGTGACGAATTGGTAATGTGTAGATTTTGTACATATGGGGTAAGGGCAAGGGTAGGTGACAGGGGGGTGACGTACGGTAGGGACGAGCTTTCTCACTTCGCCCTCCGTACGCATTTCGCCTTGCATTGCCTTATTGACGTGTACCCTTGTGACCTTACCCCTCGCTCAATTGTCTTTCTTTTGTCTCCCACATGACCTGTGCGCCGTTGGGCGCCGAGGGGAGCGTGCGTGGGTCGGCCATTGTGCGCCCGAAATTCCCAGAACCAGCTGTCTGCATCGATGCACCACATTATGGACCACATGTCTGTGGCCGAGCACCACTTATGGACCCCATGGGTTGGGGCATGGCCCCTCTGCTGGAACTGGCCATGAGGGCCCGAAATCTTGCTGGCGGACCTTGGCCACAGGGCACCGATGCCCCACAGGTGAACCACACTAGTCGGCCCTGTGGGCCATAAATAAAATCAAATAAAAAAAGGACACATGGGGCACACTTTATTGCAAATAGGCCGCCAGTAAGAAAAGCAAAGAAAATGACAACAACTGGAAGAGATAATAATAACCAGCAGAGGGAGCCGAAGAGCAAGAGATCACCTGCAGGGTTAGGGGTTGTTGAATTTATTTTATTGTTGAACATTCATTGAACAATGGTGACTGCACCGATTGGTGCTTGGGTGTGTATTGGTGCGGTTTTGGGTGCGTTCATGGTGCGTCGATGCAGAGCAGACTGTCTCCCCCCCAGAAAGAACAATTACAGGTCCTGGATTAGTTTTGTAAATAAAAGTAGCGTCATTGTAAATAATGCTTCCCACCGTCAGTGTATAGTTTGAAGACCATTCCGCAATTCGGTTAACTGTGGGCGTAAGTCTGTTAGGCAGGGTGCAATGGAGCAGCGGGACACATTTATTTATGTTTTAAAACTGTCGCACTCAGGGTCAGGTTAAAAGTAGAGGGAACTACACCTACGTGCCACACTAAGGTAAAAGTAATAGGCCCGGGTCGTGCCTAAGGGGAGGAGGGTGCAGTGTTGTGGATATGAGAATGTTTTTTTAATTTTGTTGTTGTGGTAAAATGTTGTTGTAAAAGGTTGTTGTAAAATATCACCCCTCCTCCCTCCGTTTGTGGTTGTATAAAGGTCAAAGGGCGTTCCCGTAGTTAGTCCATAAAACATACATGCAGGACACGATATATCTTTTTTTGACAGTTATATCCTTATTATGTGTATTAGTGTAAGGCTGTGTCTTCCATTAATTGAAATACTCCATTGCACCAGTGAAAGAGAATAGATCCCCTTTCCACCCCATCCCCAAAACCTCCATTTCCATATTACATCCCCTCTCGTCACTGCTGAGCCCTCGATTCCCAATCACCTCCCCTCCAATAACCGCCATTGCCCATGTGCTTTGAGTCGGAGAAGAAAGGCGTGTCTCCACCTCGTCAGAGGAGAGGAGGGGCGCGCCCGCCCGTCGTCATCCAGGGCGGAGCCCGAGGGTCGCGCGACCAACCAGGGCCGAGGTGAGCACCCCGATGGGCGTGTCCAAAACGCCGGCGGCGTAATCGCTGGAGGCGCTATAAAAGGCGCAAACGGAAGTGAGTAAAAGAGAGATGCACTCTGGGTTGGTCTGAGTCGGTTGCCAGAGGAGGGTCAGTGGTTGCGTTGGTTGCGGTGGTAAGGAGTCGGTGGTCAGTTGGTTGCGGTGAGGAGTCGGTGGTGAGGAGTGAGAAAAACACGAAAGAGTTGAGGGTTTGGACCAGACAAGTCCTGGGAACGCAGCGGACGGAGGCCGCAGCAGCAAGAACACCCAACAGCCAAAGGGGGCCTGAACGGCGGTTTGGAGCAGGGCCGAAGAGGAACGGCGGCTGCTAAACGCACCGGTTGTGCTGCGGGACCCCCCTTGGACCCCCCTCTCCCTCCAGCCATCCACATCCTGCCATTCCTGCAATTCCCCGCGTGAGTCAGTGTCTTTTGTTTGTTCTGTCCTGGGTTAATTAAGCTGTATAAGTTAATAATTGCACTGTGTCTCTAATCCTTCTGTATATTATTTTATTATCTTTCCTTCTCCTTGGTTACTTTGAGCATGTAAATAGTAGGAATAAATTTAGTGGTATTTCCAACCTTTTTGTCTTCTGCTTCTTCTTCTTCACATCCGTGTCGCCTTTGTCTTTTCCCTATTGACTAGCTGTGGTGCGATCCGGCCAAAGTCCTGGGTGAATCGGGTGAGTCAGGGATCCTGTTAGGTCGCGGCAATACCAAACCGCTCGGTAACTAACATCTTAAACCGCGATCTGTAACGCTCAATCTTAACGCTCAATAAGAAACAATGCCAATACTTTTATTTTATTTAAGTTAAATTCAATAGATGTAAATAATTTTTGGAGAGATAATTGCTCTTCGTTATGTAGTAAAAAAGAATTTGAAAATTATATGAAACACACGATTGAAAAATATAAATATAATGTTGTGAAACAAGATGAGATATTAAAGGATGTATTTTTATTTTAAACATAATGACATATATAAATGACAACAATTATTATTAACCTTGTGGGTAAATCTGCTTCTGGAAAGAACTTTCATAAATCTAAACTCTTGAATAGTAAAAATGAAAAGATTGTAATTTTTTTTTAAAAACACCCTATGATTCGTTTTGTGAGTACTACAACCAGAGCAAAGCGACCAGGAGAAGTAGAAGGGAAAGATTATTACTACATTTCAATGGAGGAACATATGCGATTGAGGAACGAAGGTCAAATATTTGAGGAGGTCTCTCTTGGTTCTACAAAATATTCACATTGTAAGAGTGAGTTAAATAAAGTAAAATCTAATGGTCTTGGGATTTTAGAAACTAATCCTGAAGGAATGAGACATATTATTAAACAATTGTGTGGTGATGGAGTTAAGATTTTATCATTCGGTTTTGATATCGATGAGGAGACTCAACGCAAACGTATGAAAAGCAGAGATACAAGTATTAGTGAAGAAGAAATAACAACTCGTATTAATACCAATAAAGAATTTGATGAAATATTTAAAGAAAAGGATTTATTTCAACACATTTACTATAATGACAAAGAAAAGGAAAATTTTCCCATTGACCTTTACAATTCATTAAATGATATTTTTCAATAAATAAATACAGAAAATGAATACCGAAGAAAGAGCAAGAAAGTTTATTAACATCAAGAGTTGGTTTCAAAAGTTGTAAAGCAACAGGAAGAGATAAAGAAGAAACGGAGACAGAAACTAACTGGTGAAGAAGCCTTTGAAAGAAAACAAGAGAAATTTTTTAAACCGCTTTTAAAAACGCAACACCCTACATTTCCCACGGTAGAATTTACTCCGAAAAAACTTCAAATGCTCAAAGATTTTAGTCAGATAACAAAACAAGAACTTGGAAAATTAGAATATAATGATGAAGAATTATTTCAGAAACTTGAGGAGGTAAATCAACCCCCTAATTATGTAGTGGAAGCTCTTCAAAACAATGAATATTTGGCAGATTCAAAAACCAGAGCAGGTCTCATTCCAACAGAAGAACCAGCAGTGTTTCATCTTGTGGAAGAAAAGGTATTGATATTTAATGATGAATTGATGTTCTTGAGTTCTACTCAACCAAATGTTAAATTAACTCCAAGATTAATGTTTCTTCTAACAAACCACAGATTCAGCGGTTCAAAATATTTTGAGGAACCACTTGATATGGAAAGAGAGGAAGATAGGGTATATATTGAGTTGCTAAATGCACTTGATTATGGAGTTTCTGTTGCTGGTAAAAATAAGAAGAATGAGAAGGAGAAACATATTATTGATGCTTTAAGTAAGCTTGGTTCGGGTGTTAGTTTTCTTCCAAATGACCCATCACAATTAGTTAATAGGCTATTATTGTTGTTAGGTAGTAAGAAGGCTGGAAACAACAATTGTTTTAATGAATCCTCAGCCATTTTAGATCAGTTGATGAACATGAAAATAATTAATAAATGTCAATACAAAGATATTTTATTAGATATTAAATTAGAAGATGAGAAGCACAATTCTTAGTTTTAATTTCACAACGAGCGATTACACAGCTTCATTCCCTTACCCACTACAACTTGACCCCCTTACCTCATATGAGGCATCTTTGTTGTCAATGGAAACTTACAATACCCTTTTTAATATCACAGAGAAAAACAACAAGTTTAGTTATAATCCAGGAAGTGGATATAAAACTATAACCGTTTCACCTGGAGCTTACGAGATTTCTCAAATATCTTCAGAAGTCTCTCGCCTTATGAAAGAAAAAGGTGATGAACCAAAAAATATTGTAATAGATATTCAAAAACACACTTCAAAATCAACTATTAAACTTAAAAATAATTATAAAGTTGATTTCACGATTGAAAATTCGTTTAGAGAGCTATTGGGTTTCTCTTCAAAAAAGATTGAAAATAACGGGACGTTTTACAGTGATAATGTTATCCAAATATCCTCCGGTATAAATTCAGTATTAATTCATTGTGATTTGATTGATGGTGCTTATAACGATGGAATAAGAACAAATACAATATTTTCATTCAGTGCATACTCAACCCCGATTGGTTATAAATTTAATATGGAACCAAAAAATCTTGTCTATTTACCTGTGTCAGGAAAAACCATATACAGAGTAAATTTTAGGATAACCGACCAAGATAATCGTATGATATCCTTTAATGATGAAATTATATCCATCAGAATTCACCTACGTGAAGTTTTTCAATAAATAAATAATGGTTATTGTGAGAAAACATGAGTTGGGAAAATATAAAATAATTACAGGGGAGGGCATGTACCTTTCACCTTACTATACAAGGTATGTGGGTAAAGGATACTATAAACCTAAGAGACAACGAGGTGTAGGTCATCAATTTCGAAATAAAGGAGATGGGATAATTGATACTCTAATGGGTATTGGTTCAACCATCCTTAAACATAAAGACCTAATTGGTTCAACTGCTTCTGCCATGGGCTCCGTTGCGGGTGCTATAAAGAGTATAAAAGATGCTCAAAAGGAGTCTCATAAATTACAAGCAATCAAAGAAATAAAAAAAGGTAAAACTCAACTATCTTCACAATAACGACAAAAAATCATTAAAATACTTGGGTCAGGGTTTCAACGATTTTAATACTATATAAATACAAGTATGGAAGCGATTGATAGTATCTATGATTTGGATGATACAATTATCATTTCAAACTCCACGAAAAAGGAAGACTATTTTAAGGTAAATGCTATAACAGGAACAGACTGGAATTCAAACGGAACAAAAAGTTTTGAAATAAATAATCAACAAACTTACTTGAATATAGCTGATAGTTTCTTGCTGTGTAAATTTAAATTCACTAAGGCTGCGAATAATACTAATGCTACACTCGTAAATGATTTCTTCTGGAAAATGTTTGATAGTGTTCGCCTGTATATTGGAACACAAGAGGTTGAAGCGGTTGATTATGTCTCTGCTACATCTGAAATGATGAAATTTACACTATATTCGTTTGGTGATAGAATGGGTAAGGGAGCTGTTGAAGGTTTTATTCCTGATATGTCAACGGGTACAAACACAGACCCCGGTTATAGTCAAAGGAAGGCAATGTATAATGATGACACAAAACCAGAGAATAGTTTTACCGTAGCAGTACCTCTGAAAGGTATATTTGGATTTTGTGATTATGACAAAGTTTTGTATGGTCTTAAAATTAGATTTCAACTACAAAGGAATGATAATGTAAATAGGTTGCTTTTTGGGGTTGAAAATGCTTTTGGAGACAACAATAAATTTGTTATTAATGATTTGTGTTGGTATATCAGTGAATATACTCCTAATCTTAAAACGGAAGAGATGTTAAATAGAAGACTTAACTCAAAGAAACCGCTAAATGTATCATACCTTAAAATAAGATGTCAACACGTTAAACTGGAACACACTACCTACACTTGGAATTTAGGTGTTCTTCAAGGAAAGCCACGATACCTCTGGCTCATTTTTAAGAAACCAGATGGAGATGAAGGCACTGATAAGAATAATGCGCTGAGTGATAATGCTAAGGTGAAACAACTTCGGGTTTCTCTTGATGGCACATTTTATCCGCGAGATAGATTGGAAATTGATTGGGAAAAAAATGATTATGCGGAAGCCTACAAGTCTTACCAAAAGGTGTGTGAAAGCAACGGTAATAATGATCCTATTTTGGATATGGTTGCGTTTCAAAAACTTTATACAATCTATGCAATTGACCTGAGTTCTCAAAAGGAAACTATAAAGTCTAATCGAGTGGATACTTCTCTATACATTGAAAGAGGGGAGAGTGAAGAGGTTAATGCATATTGTTTGCTTTTGGAGGAAACAGAATTACAGATTAATACAGATAATGGTGTTATGATTAATATCACATAGGTTTTTTCTCATAAATAAATGGTTGGGGTATATGTTAATCAAATCAATCTTAATAAATTAACATCTTGTATTCAAAATCAAAAGCCTTGTATTATTAATGTTAATACAATTCAAAGAAAAGGAGCTGTAAGAATTGATGTTTTACTCACACACACACACAAGTAAAAACACTAAATGATGTTGGATCACTTAAAATTAAAATGACGAAACCTATGTTAAAGAAATATTCAATAGACGAGTCAAGAGGAGGATTTCTCCCGTTTCTAATTCCTTTATTTGCTGGTTTAAGTGCGGCGGGAGCATTGACTGGTGGTATTTCAGCAGCGGTAAAAACTGCTAACGAAAGGAAGGCACAACTAAAAGCTCAAAAAGAATTGGAAAGATATAACAAGGAGTTGGAGAAACAAATTAGTGGAAGTGGTGTAATTGTAGATTTTGCTCAAAAACTTGAAAGTCTACCTGATAAAGCTAGATTGTTGGTTGGAGATATGCTTTCCTCTATCGCTCAAGCGGGTGTTAAACTAACTAAACGGGGTAATGGATTGTATCTTTCTCATAAATAAATGGATAAATGGTTTAAACAATTTGGAAAGAATACAACGTCAAATATAGAACTAGCTAAGTATTGTAAAACAATAAAAATTGATAATGTGGGTATTTGTATGAGAGATGAATTAATACATATAAATAAAATACAAAGAATATTATTATGAATTTAGACACACAGAATGGTTCTCATTGGGTTTGTATTCATAATAGTCAGGATAAATATTATTTTGATAGTTATGGTATGCCACCACCTGTTGAAGTAATACAATTCTTACAGAATGGTGTTTATCAAACATTTCAAGTTCAAGAAATTAATTCTAAATGTTGTGGTCAATTATGTTTATATGTATTATTTCAACTCAACAATAATGAAAATTTTTATGATATCATTTTAAATCTAATATAAATGACTTATGTTGGAAAAGATGGTTCTATCTTTGGAAAATCCTCTCAGGATATTGATTTATCAAATTATTATACAAAGGCACAGGCTGAACGACAAAAATATAGTGTAAGTAAAAATATTAATATGAAGAATACTTATAAATTAATCAATTATCCAAACCCTACAGATGCGAATGACTTAATTAGATGAAGTGATTTATCACAATATATATTTTTAAAGAAAACAGCACGTTTTGTTAAACAAGTAAAATTTACAACCACAACACCTGGTTATACTGACCATACACCTTTCCTCATTGAATTTAACTACCTGCTTACAATTGAATTTTATAAAGAAGGACATATAGTTAATATGCGAATTAATAAATGGGGGTATGATATGCCTGATTTAGGGTATAATTGGTCTTTTTCAATAAACATAGAAGACCTACATGATTTTAATCAGTCTCGTAAAGGAGAATATTATCCACTTGGTGAGGATAAGGATTTATGTGGAAGTACAATTAATAAACAACAAATACATGGTTTTAAGAAAAGAAAAATATATGATAGTATAGCGATGGTTAGCATGACAAAGAAGGAAGGTCATGAGATAAGGATAGAAAGCCAAGGAATACAAACCAATTTGGTAGTGGGAAGATGGGGTGGTATTACCTGTCATAATATTAATCTCACATATATTTCTGATACATAAATGGCAGGAAGAAGACTACAAGAGAATTATAATTTTTGTATTCAAGGATACCTACAAGAAAAGGGTGCTCGGTATTACATACCTTATGATTTGGAGCATATACATGGGAATTTTGTCATTAAAAACTGGCCTTATACTGATATTGTTAAACCCACAAATAGAGACTTGTTTAAAATATTAAATAAAAATGAACTTCTCAAAGTTATGAAATATAAAACTCTTTCAGAAATCGTCAACAAATCTTATTGGTATCCTATTATGAGAAAAATAATTATAGATACAAGAATATCTCAAAATCCAGATGAGTATATGTATAATATTCTTTGGGGTTCAAACTCAAGGGTAGCAAGGGATGAGGAAGGAGTTGAAGAAGAGAAGGAGGAAAGAAAGAAAAAGAAGAAGAAGGAAAGGGAGAGGGAGGAGAAGGAGGAGAGGGAGAAAAAGGAGAATGAGGAAGGAGAGAAAAGGGAGAAGGAGGAAAGAGAGAAAAGGGAGAAGGAGGAAAGAGAGAAAAAGAAGAAGGAGGAGAGGGAAAAAAGGAGAAGGAGGAGAGGGAGCAAAGAGAGAGGGAGGAAAATATAAAAAGATGGAAATCAGTGAGATTAATAAAAGATTGAAGGTATTACAGCAAATAAATCAAACTCAACGCACTGAGGAGGAAAATAAAGAAATGAGAAGTCTAATGAAAATATTATTTTCAAGAATAACGACGTCAATGTCTTCAGTTTCAGGGAGGAGATTTAAACGAGAAAGTGGTGAAGAAGAAGAAGAAGAAGAAGAAGAAGAAGAAGAAGGAAAAGTTTATGTGATTGATGATGTTGGTGTCATTGACTTTAGTTAGTTTTTATTTGTAAATAAATGGAGGAGAGAGTGAAGGCATTCCTTAGGATTCTTTATGTTTTAAAAATAAAGATTGAAATGTATATGTTGAAAACCAAAAAGGTTTTGATACTCTGTCGGAATTTTTCTGATAAATAAATATGAGTTATTGTCTCAAATGTAAAAAGAAAACTAAATCTAAAAATATCTCTTATGTCAAAGCTAAAAATAATATAGTTTATCAAAAAGGAATATGTCAAGTATGTGGCTCTAAAAAGTGCCAATTCATCTCTCCTAAAAGAGGAGGAGACATACAAAAGTTTCTGTCAGGAAGTAAATTTTCAACAACTGGAATTCCAGGGGAATTACACCTTCCAGGGTATTCTTTCTGTGGTCCAGGAACAAACTTGGATAAAAGATTAGATGAGGCTGACAATCCTAAACCTTGATCTAAACCTACAAATAGGGTTGACGAAGTGTGTATGAAGCATGATATTGCTTATGGGAAAACCACTACGTTGACTGAAAAACATAAAGCCGACAGCGAAATGTTGTATAATTTGTCTTTGATACAAAATCCAACGTTGAGAGAGAAAGTTGATAGGTTTATTGTGAGAAATTTGATAAATGCTAAATTGAAACTTGGTCTTGGTTATTCCTCAAAAAACTATTAGGCTCTAATGATGTCATCAAGACTGAGGAGCTTTTGGCTGAAGAATTACACAAACCTATAATCACAAAGTTTAAAAGAAGGAAGGTTTATTCTAAATACACCGACCACATATGGTCCGCTGATTTAATTGAATTGAATAATGACAGGGGATACAGGTATGCTTTAACCGTTATTGATTTGAGGAGTAGATTTGCCTGGGTTGTCCCTTTAAAAAATAAAAGGGGTGATACTTTAATGTTAGCCTTTAAGCTAATATTTGATCGGGATAAAAGGAAACCAAAGAAGTTATGGACTGATGAGGGAACAGAGTTCTATAACAAAATATTCATGAAATTTCTTAAGGGGAAGGGTATTAAATTATACAGCACCTTTAATGAAGGAAAAGCAGTTGTTATTGAGCGTTTTAATCGTACTTTGAAAGAGAGACTATATAAAAAATTCACACAACTCGGTTCTCAAAAATGGGTGTATTTAATTCAGGATATTGTAGATAATTACAATAATACAGTTCATTCATCAACAAAATCAAAACCATCGGAAACATTTACAAAATTAGAATATGAAAAGGAGATTAATTTGAGAAAGCCCAAGTTTAAAGTTGGTGATATTGTAAGAATATACGAATGGAAAAGTCATTTTGAGAAAGGTTATACACAAAAATGGACTCGTGAATTATTTAAAATCATTGATGTAATGGATACAGTCCCTTGGACCTACAAATTATATGATTTAAATGGAGAAGAAATCTTGGGTTCATTTTACTCACTAGAATTACAAAAAACACAAGTAAGCAGATAATACCCTTGAAAATAATAAATAAATAAATAAAATGTAATGGGGATACGTTTTTATATCTGTGAACCCCAAACACAGAATCACACAACTTTTTAGTTGGGGCTTAACTTTTGTGTGTGCATAATGGGGATACGTTTTTAAATCTGTGAACCCCAAACACAGAATCCCACAACGTTTCAGTTGGGGCTTAACTTTTGTGTGTGTATAATGGGGATATGTTTTTGAATCTGTGAACCCCAAACACAGAATCCCTCAACTTTCCAGTTGGGGCTTAACTTTTGTGTGTGTGTGTATGTGTGAGTGAGTCATAATAATATACAAACCCTAACCCAACCCCATCCCTAACCCAACCCCATCCCTAACCCAAACCCATCCCTAACCCAAACCCATCCCTAACCCAACCCCATCCCTAACCCAACCCATCCCTAACCCAACCCCATCCCTAACCCAACCCCATCCCTAACCCAACCCAATCCCATACCCAATCCCATCCCTAACCCAACCCCATCCCTAACCCAACCCTAACCCAACCCCATCCCTAACCGAACCAATCCCTAACCCTCACATTCAAAATCCCAACCCTAACCCAATCCCATCCCTAACCCAACCCCAACCCTAACCCTCACATTCAAAATCCCAACCCTAACCCAACCCCATCCCTAACCCAACCCCATCCCTAACCCTCACATTCAAAATCCCACCCTAACCCAATCCCATCCCTAACCCAACCCCATCCCTAACCCAACCCTAACCCAACCCCATCCCTAACCCAACCCATCCCTAACCCTCACATTCAAAATCCCAACCCTAACCCAACCCCATCCCTAACCCAACCCCATCCCTAACCCAACCCCATCCCTAACCCTCACATTCAAAATCCCACCCAAACCCTAACATAATCTTTCTTTTCTTCTTTTTTTAAATACGTATTTCTTTTTTTTTTTTTTCCTCTTCCTCCAATTCTGTCTTTCAAGGCTTTCAAGTTTGAAGAAGTAGAAATGGGAAGAAAGAATTTTCCAGCATTTTCTTCCTCGAACTTTCTTGATATTGCTTAAATCAAGCGTCATTAAATAAAGAACATTGTTCATTGCTTTAGAATCCAAAGAGTCTCCAAGAGGAACCCCACCGGTAGAGTCTCCAAAATAAAACCAACTTTCCAAGTTCCCAAGGTATAACCACATTCCTGTTGAGCCTCCAAGATAGGTATCACATTCCGAGTCATCAAAACAAAACCCCCATTCCGAGTCTCCAAAAATATAACCATCTTTCCAAGTCCCCAAGGTAGAACCACAATTTTCTGAAATATTGGGGGTTTCCGTGATAAGTCTCACATAGTATAACTGTGGACCATCAGGGAAAATTTCCCTTTCCCAATTTTTTTGGGTTTCTATGATGTGTCTCACATAGTATAACTGCGGACCATCAGGGAGAACTCTCCTTGCCCAATTCTTTAG
Source organism: Myxine glutinosa (assembly GCF_964187855.1). Classification (NCBI taxonomy): domain Eukaryota; kingdom Metazoa; phylum Chordata; class Myxini; order Myxiniformes; family Myxinidae; genus Myxine; species Myxine glutinosa. The sequence continues at coordinate 392,282,891 of NC_136261.1, forward strand.
GGTTTCTATGATGTGTCTCACATAGTATAACTGCGGACCATCAGGGAGAATTCCCGTTTCCCAATTTTTTAGGGTTTCTATGATGTGTCTCACATAGTATAACTGCGGACCATCAGGGAGAACTCCCCTTTCCCAATTTTCAGAAATTTGTGGGTCTCCAATGTATGACTTGTATTCTGGCTCATCAAGGTAGAACTTGTTCAGTGGGTTTTGTTTTGATAACTCACAACAAGTATCATCATGGTAAAACTCTTTTTCAGGATTTTGTGGATCTCCAAGGTATAACTCTTTGGCTGGGTCATCAAGGTAGAACTCGTTCTGGGGGTCGTGGTTGTTCAAAATGTCTTCAAACAAAAAAATAACTTCATCCCAAGTTGTGTTAAAAGCAGAATTTTCATTTCATATCTCAGATACAATTTCCTGTGAAAGAAAATAACAATGTATTAATTTAATACAATATTTTTTATTTGTATAAATCAAGCTCTATGAATATTAAAATAAACTTTGTTAACTCTTACATGAGTCTCATCTAAAAAAAAAAATTAAAATAAATAAATAAATAAATAATTAATTAAATAAATAAATAAATAAATAAACAAACTTACCTCCATTGATAAGAGGTTCGAGTCCAGTTCATCAATCTGAAGGTTGAGTTCTACACAGGTAGTAGGACTCCAAGGAATAGCAAAGTTATCCCATTCCATTTCGGCATAGTAGTCCATTCTCAAGTGAAGCAGAAAGCGTGTTTGAAAAAGCCTGTGTGGTCGGTGCCTTTTATAAGGACTGGGTGTGTCATTTCCTGTGGAAATTCCCTGGGCGTGTCTTAACTGGAAATGATGTGATGGAAATTCCCTGAAAATGATGTAATGTATTACCTGGAAATGATACAATGCTGAAGAGTTTATAAAGTGGGTGGGACTTAACAAAGTGGGTGGGGTTTAGCAGAAGTGAGTGGAGCTTAGCAAGACTGGGCGTGGCTTAACAAAAGTGGGCGGGGCTTAGTAAAAAGGTGGGCGTGACGTAACAAAAAGTGGGCGTGGCTTACCAAAAAGTGGACGGAGCTTAACAAAAAGTGGGCAGAGCCTACCAAAAAGTGTGTGGCACTGGAGGCGCTCAAACAAGAACATTGAGGGAGGTTTACCATTTTATCTTAGCTCAGTTAAAATATCTTGAGAAAGAACCAAACTCAAACATATTTTTAGTTAATGTATTAGACGGTGAGGAGAGTTGTAGGAGAATTAAATTATTTCCCACACATAAACAAATATTTGTAGGGTCGTTGTTTGAGTGGGCCAAAGATGATTCACCAGATGATATTAAGAGTAAAAGGTTAAAAGGTCCATAAGGTCAGAAGGATCACAGGTTCACACAGAAGGACCATTGTTTAAGTGGTCTAATGAATAAGGATAACATGTCAAAAGGTTAGAAGGTTCGTAAAGAACAGGGTGAGAGAAATAGAGGTGTTTAGGGGCAATGAGGGAGGGGAAAAATTAACATGTAAGTCAATGGGAAAATGAGAGTGTCCCAGAAGCAACATATATACACTACTGGTGGCCATCTTGGATGACAGCTAGAAATCATTCAATCAAGATAAAATTTAATGAGAGCCAATCCCATGCTACTGGGATCCGGAATCTCTAAAAAATAGAACCGTGGAATGTACATTTGATAATTTAATATTTCATCTGTCTTTTTAACATTTTCAAAAGGGAATTTATTGATATAAGATACTATGACATTTGGCAAGGCAACCCAATCCTAACCCTAACTTCATTCTACCATTATCCACCCCCTCCAAATCATGTTATATTACTGATTGTATGAGGCATGTATAGGATTGTTGATCCCATATCCCATTGGATCCCATGTTGATTTCGCATATCATGATGCGATGAGTGATGAGTGCCATGATACGACACAGTTCAAATGGTTAAATGTTACTTTATGAGTGTAAGGCCTTGCACAGAAGTTCGAGAGGGAGACAGTATTTACCACATAATCTCTGACAGCCTTGTAAGGGAGTCATGAGTGCGGCCAATAATACACAGCTATCTTTAGGTTAACTGAACAATGAGTGTCGTATTTCGCATAGTATTAATACCCCTAAGGGAGCCCCACCCCACCCCCCCCCCCACCCCCAGCCTCATTTCTCCCTTGTTTGCTTTCTCCTCTTTCAGTGCATCTTGCCCCTCCTCACACTCCCTTGGCCCACTTTTTTCCCCCTCACTCTTTTACCTGTTTTCCCCTTTCATAGTTCTCATTGTTTTCTCTCATTGTTGATGAGATTGATCATTGTTGTTGATTGTCATCATTGTCATCATGATTGTCATCATTGTTGATCATTGTTCATGTTCATTCTCAAATTTTGTTGATGATGCTGTTTCATTGCTGATTATACCACATGGATGTGATGATACAGGAAATGTTTGTCTTCTGAAATGGATGATTATGGTATGACTATGATTATGATAATGGTTTACAGTCATGACAATTGTTGACAATTGCTATGATTGTCAGGCATGTCATCATTGGGTTTCAGTGTAAATTGATTGCATGGGCTTTAAGGATAGCTTTACAGCCCTGCAGGATTAATGATGTATTTCAAGTTACAAAGTTTATTGGAGTGTCGAAATTTCGGTATGATTGGCTTCCATTGGTAAATATTATGAATTAATTGCCATTCATTGGTACACATTTCAGGAATCTTATAACATTTTAATTGTCAAGAACTTTGGGTATCATTCAAAATGAGACATATTGTTTTTTGTTTTCTCTCTCTCTCTCTCTATTCCCCAAATGACCTGTTTCACATCTGTCTGATCAATGTTGGCTGATTGTCTCACAAATGAAGGGTTGAGTTGCCTTCAGTGGTTGTTAAACTTGAATTTGTGATATAATGACCAGACAAGATTGAAAGATATGTCAGATGTGATCCAGAGGCAGAACGGTGATTTGTCAATTGACGGAAGGTATGGGTCAAAGGTGATCATGATCAAATATCTCCGCCAGTGGACGGAACTGTTTTGGCAACATTGGGAAAAGGCTTAGGTATAGAATTATCAGACTGATAAATGTGAATTTTGATATTATCATTTATGATATTTTATTACATATTATTATTATAATTTTATTGATGAATATTGATAAATTGATTGAAATTGAATAATTGAATTGATTCTGATCTGATTGATTTAATCTGATCTGATTTAATTTAAATTTAATTTAATCAAGTCAATTGATGGATGAATAAAAAGTGCGGTCTCAAGAAAGAAGCTTTGAGATATTTGTGAAACATCAATGTGAAGACAACCTTGGAAAATGAGCAAGGTGGTGAGTCTATAGTTATATCGTTATATTATATGTGGTTATTTTTGTTTGATCCCCCCTCAACAGGACTTACTGATCCACACTCATCTGCAACACCGATCAGTGAGATTGGGGTGTGGAAAAGCCACAGGACAGGGAGACTCTCTGGAAATCACCTGAAGTCATCGATTGAAAAGGTGGAGAGATACTTCCTGGGAGACCACAGAGTGAAGCTTATAGGAATAAGCTAGAAAACAACGCATTCAACGCTACTCTGTATAAGGTGGAACAAACTGCAGAGATTTTTGCAGTACACACAGTTGATAGTGGGTACAGGTGTAGTCCGATGTGTAGTCCTAGTAGTTATTTGGTACATTGAGTGAGTATAGAGTGTTACTCACACACAGGCAAGATGGGAAGTGGACTCTGCAAGGATAAACAAGGTCAATTAGACTTGAGTCACAGAGGTGCTTGTATCAACTCCATGTATCAGAAATATGGTGCAGAATCACTTAAAGATGTGGGATCCTGGCATGAATGGACAAAAGGATGAAAAAGGGAATTCCCACAGGATGGTACTTTTGACAGGAACATATTGGAAACACTCGGAGAAGAATTGAAAGCCAGGAGGAGACAGAAGTTCAAAGTAGACTGGCTAGCCTTCCATTATTGGGATGTTGAATCCAGGAAAAGGGCACAGCAAGAACATATATTGGACCTAGAACTTAAAATAAAAACGATGCAGGATACATTGGAGGAGATAAATGCACAACTGCCCTCCAAAATAGGCATAAAAGTGACAGTTGTCCCATCTGATTCCCATTTGTCTCCCCAAAAAGGATGGTACAGAGAATTTTTTCGTGTTTCAGGAGATAACCAGAGATCGCAGTGGCAACTCAGGAGATCTCAGGAGATCTGGAGATGCAGCCCAGCAATACAAGTGCGCAGGTGGACAGACCAGCCAATGACAGAAATCGATGTTTTAATTGTGGAGAAATGGGGCATTGGAAAAGAAGATGTCCGTATGTCAACAAAACACGATTTCACAAGGGACCACCAAGATTAAGGGTACCAGTGTTTACCGGTACCTCAGATAACGATTAGGCCTTCATTGCTGCAGATCCCAAATGACGACAGGCCTCAACAGATTAAATCATCAGACCAACATGAATAACTGTTGATGCTTCTTGTGTCTGAAAAATTTTCGGAGCAAAAATGAATTTTACTTTTTGCTTATTAGCAAATTAATAATTAATTGATCAAATGACAAAATTGGATTTTGGGAACATGAATTAAAAGATCCAGAATTAGAGTTCATTCTGGAAGCCTCATATTTGCCAATTATAAATGTGGTTTTAGGGAGTATTTTGGGCAAAACAATTTTTTACATCAAAAATTTACCAAAATGTAGAACATTGCTTTGCAATTTTTTGGACACCAAGTGACAAGCGTCACATGATCATCAGGTGGGAATTTTGGACTATTGTTTTGCATGCTGATAGGTCAGTGGTCGACTGACATGTAAATAGATGTATTGTCAAATTTGGATAAATTATTGTGGGACCAAAAAGGGTAATTTCAATGTGACATTATAAGGGTTTTCTAAAAATAAACGTTTTGTCTAATTGTGTATTAGCGTTTCTAAAATTAAAGGACAAATTTTACGAAATTGAAATAAAATTGGCACCCATATTGATCTGTTAATAATGATTCCAACGCAAACAAATATACATGTGTGTCAATGTTTGTGTTTTTGTTTTTTGTGTGTCAATCTTACAAAATTGTTGAAACCGACAATGTACTTGTCTGGAAATAGATAGTTTCATGTGGATGGGATCGAATGTCCAGAGAATTCGCAAAATAAAATAGAAATATAATTTGATTATGAACATTATCTCTTTTGTCAAGGAAGATGGAATATAAAGATTTGATGTGCTGGGTTATGAGCAGCCATTAATTAATAGTAAAATTGTGAGTAATCTTGGGATTCCATTTTTGATGGAATTTATATGAGAATGACAGCTATTTATGGATATGGCCTTCATAAAAAAAATGAGTGAGTACAAAATTAGCCAAATTTGGAAGAGGTCTTACACTGACTTCCCAGAGTACTCTGCTCATGGATTTTTTGACATATATAAACTTGACCTTTATCAGCATATAAATTGTGCTGTATGTATGGATGTATATTAGGCATAGATGATATGGAAAATAGTAAAAACAATCTTGCTGAATTGAACTATTGTGCATTTTAAAACGAAATGCATTGTGCATCTTAAATCCAAAGGGCAGACATGAACGTGCTGTTACATTATTTAACCTTAGAATGCGATGTTACGTGTACCTGCAACATATTTGTTAATCTGGCACACCTACCTATATTGGCATACTGGTGTCAGTAGTATTCAATAGCTGCATGAAATGGATGAGCAACAGTTAAGGGGGCGTACAACCACTTATTTGGATATTTTCTACAAAAGTAGGGGTTTCAATAAGTGGTAGCTGTACACGTGGGATATATCAAATTAAGTTATGGAGTTTAAACAAAGTTACTGATAAACAGAAGGGAAATGGATAGTAAATACATTCTTCAATGCTGGGTAAATTAAATGAGATATTACAAAGACTTAAAAGAGATATTGTTCTTCCTTATAGCAGTGGAAAAAGAAAAAATTAGATCCAACATAATTAATCTATAAATGAATGTGATAGGGATAATATCCTCAATTTGTGTTAATTCTTTGATTGTGGGTAAAGGCATTATTTTATCGTAATGGATTGTTAACAGCAGCCTGCAATGTCCTGAGAGTGTGCATCCATGTAATCAGAAATCCCAGATTTGTTTTTACAAACAACATTTTGGTAGAGGTCTTATGTGGACGAGCACTTGCTTGGTAGATAAAAAGGTACTGCATGTTGGCAGCCACTTTTGTGGCCATTTAGGCCAAATAAATTGAGAGGAAATTGTAGTTAAATAAGTAATTTACACATGGCTATTTGAAAAAGGGAAGTTGTTGCGATGGGAAACATTTCTGAAGGTTTATTAAAGTGTTATAATATAACATGTGTCAAGGCAAACTATTGGATGGGGAAAATTAGATCTGGTCATAGAATGAATTTATTGACCTCTTGAGGTTAATTCTTCAAATCAGTGTTGCACTGGCATTTTGAGTTCACATTGGAAATAGTTTGGTCAAGCTTAGGTTGAAACCTTTGGTTGTGGTATTTTGGAACGAATTGACAGACCATAGGAAGTTGATAAGAATAGCAACAAATATGGAGCCCGGGAGATAGGGGGATCAGGATAAGGCAAATAATCAGATTTATGTTACATATTAAGGGATTTTTCTTTAGTCACATTTTAAGAAGTTTGTTAGTTGGTATATAATGTTGAATGTCATTGACATATAATTATGTTATGGGTATGGACATATACAAAGGGTAGCTCACATGTTTTACAAATGGATACAGGTGGGACATGGGGAAAGACCTTATCAGGACAAGCTGACAAATCAGGGGAAAACAGAGACTTCTACTTCAGATACTCCTTGAAAATGGTGATATTAATCCTAGGAATGAGTTCTCTAGTGGTGGGGACTCTGTGTTGCATGCATTATTTCAGGGTAATGACAGCAAAGAACGCAACATTGGTGGCCGACATACAGCTATATGATTATGTGGTACGACATAAGCAAAAGAGAAGTTTGATGGAAGATAGGGACACACCCTTCAGAACCGATGGATTACACGGGATTTATACTTTTTTACATTTAGCCCACACAAGGGCTGACATAGCAAATGAAAGTAATTGTTGGATATGCACACAAATGCCGCATTCTAGTGAGATCGGAGTACCATTGGAGGTAGTTCCTTTTGGTGGGGCAGAGTTATGTAGCCGCTTCCCTCACACCCTGATAGCATCAGATTTTGACGGCTAAATGTCAGGGGAAATGGGATGGCAAAGAGGAGGATATAATTGTTACCAATTTAAAGACAGTTATAGACCTGCATATGATAAGGACAAAATGCCCTCTTACATGACCATTCAACAACAAATGACAGGATTAATGTGTATCACCAGACCCCAAACGCCTACGCATAATAGGTCTATGGGAACCTCTACATGCCACAATTATGGTCGCGAAGAAGGCTGGATGAGAACACCGGTCCCACTAGGCCCAAATGGCATGAAGGGTTTAACTTTATATTGGGAAGGCATGTGGGGAATGGACAACACATGGACATATAATAATACATATTTTACATGTGGACATAAGGCATATCCGTATCTTCCATCAGGATGGTTCGGAACATGTTTTCTTGGGTTTGTACTTCCACACATGTGCTTGTTAACAACGTCACCAATGCGTATCCTGCATTCTAGGCAGAAAATAACTTAGTATGGGAGAATGGGTTGGAATGGTAGTATTTCCATTTTATGGAACCTGGAAGGCAGGACATGAACTATGGCAAATGGCATTGGCTATAGAAACATTGGCAAATAAAACGGCCAGTGGATTGACACAACTTACAAGTGAGCTGGCAGCAACAAGAACCATGGCATTACAAAATCGTATGGCATTAGATATGCTGTTAGCGGAAAAAGGAGGTGCATGCGCAGTGATTGGTACAGATTGTTGTACATACATACCTGATAATTCGGGAGAGGTTTATAACATAGCCAATACAATAAGACGAGAGGGAGCAAAATATCACGATTATGTGAAAGGGGGTGCCTTTGCATGGCTGGAAAACACATTGGGAGGAGTAGTAGCTGAGATACTCCAATACTTGTTTATTGGATTAGTAGTCATATTGACAATAGTTTTAGTGGTGGCTTGCTTGAAAACCTTAGTGACGGTGGGTTTGAATAAGATAACAAACAACACTATGATAGTGCAAGCAGCCACAAAAGCGAAAATAAAAGAAGCAACAAATGAGGAAATAAATGTGGAACCACAAGAGGAAGACTTTTATGGCGATATGAATACTAAGATTCAAAGATTGAATCAAGTGATGTTGCAAATGAATACAGTAGAGTTAAAATAAGGGCATAACAAAATGTTGTGAATTGTGTCCGTTTTACAATATCGATGAACTCATATCACCACAAGTTACACTGTTAAAGAAAAAAGAAAAAAAGTGAGGAGGACTATGATAAAATACATTATGCATAGTTTGCTTGTTTGCAAGATTTGTTGGGAATTAGATATTCCTGTTTGTGATTTCAATCATATATACTCATTATTAATGCATTTATTTTCTTTGAGTTGTGTTACAATACCTGCATGAGTTTAATTTTTGAATTATATGAACTTGAAAGCAATTGTGGATGCTATTCTTAGTTTAGTAGTCTAAAACACATACCTGATTTGAATATTATTCGTGTGAAGCTGTTGGAAGATATACATGATTAGTTAAAAATATAGGGATTTCATGTTATGATGTACCCCCATCTGATTCAATCTGTGTGGAGAGCAGATATAAATGTGGCTGAGTAAAGGGAAGACCAGATCACATCCCAAATGGAGTGATAACGACATCTGGGAAGAAGTTTGAGAAAGGAAAATTTGTGAAAAAATGAAGTTAATCTTGGCATACACCCTCCTTCTCAAAGAATGATGAAGACATACTCCTTTGTAAGATGGATGTTTACCCTCACCAAGGGAAAATTATGTGACCATTTGTCTGGATCACACTGCAACATATGAAAAAGGGCAATCACTTAATTTTGTTCAAATACCTCGAACATTCATTACATCAGCAATTGCAGGATGACGACATTTTACCTGCAACTTCTACGGGATGCGGTGATGTGTGTCATTACTTCACCAACTTCCGGGGGAGCCAGCATGGAGCTGCAAGCAAACGGCTGTGCCTTTTCCTTCACAACAGCTGTGCACGATTCTGCTGGGTGCTCCTGGTATGGACCATGGACAACTTGAGTACCATGGTCCCAACATCATCATTGCGGATGCATCCGGCATCCCTGCTCCACATCTTGCTGGCAAATCAACATCACATCAACACTTGCTCCATGCTCACGATGAGTGAGGAGGCAAGTCGACTACAACTGGATGGAGGCCTTGTTCAAATCTACTATGGCTCACAGCAAGAGTGGCAAGGTTGCTGCATGGAGAGCAGGGTCAGCCTATGACTCTGCCCAGCTATCACAACAGCAGAAAATCCTACGCAAATAGTGTAGGTGCTATGAAGACATCAGAAGGAAAATGTTTCATGCTGGAATTTCAAACACAAATGATCAGCCCCGTTTTTCAAACAAAGAAAGTCAATATTTGATTCAAGGCAAACGTTTTGCCAAATGTTGCAGATGCTTTATTATTTTTTAATGATGAACTGAAATTATTGCGTTTTGGTAAAGGTGAAATGTTTTGTGATCTTTATGCAAATGAGTTGAATTGAATTATCAGCATGGAAAGAGTCAATGAACAAGGAAATGTTTTGTGATCAAAATTCTTCCAGAATGACGGTGTATGCCTTCGGAAATTGGATTACCAAATTGGTGGTTTGAATATTTAATGTGGTAATGTTTAGATTAATGGTTAATATAAACAGAAAAGAAAAAAACTGGAGACTGTTGTGGAATAAAATATTCATATTAACAATTGACCATATTGTTAAAATTACAGAATGTGACCTGGTGTAAATATGCTCTATGGTGCAGTTTGGTAAAACTCTGAATCCTCTTGAATTATTTTTTAGCCTCTGTTAAGAGCCAACAGGTGGAGGCATTGGTAAAGAGAGTTAATTTAAGGGACAGAATGTGTAACGCTCTTGGACGGCCATCTGTGTCTATCAAAATAGCCTATGTTCCATCTATGGAACACAGGCTAGAAAATGCATCTGTCACCTCTCTGACAGCTTCAAGCATGGGCAAATTCCCCCTCAGACAGGTCATAAGAAAGTGACCTCTCAAAGGGGTATGAAGTACTTTTAGCTTTCTATCCCAAACTATGGCTAAATAAGGCTTTTTGGATAAAGAAATAGAGATGCTTGCAAGCTCTCATGTCCCAGGGGATTAACCCCCGGGGTTGACCCTGCATGCTGGTAACATCAAAGGAGTTTTTCCTTTATAAACAATAGAAAGTTGCAACTGGAGTGGAGTGAACTTGGGAGAATGACTGGAGAGGAGTGAAAACTGAAGACCAGTTGAACTGATCAACCAACTGGAGACTGGTCAACAACGAGAACGAGCTTCAACAAAGACCGGCAGAACGACGTCATTAAGACCTAAAAGTAGTACGTTTATTTAAACAGCAAAACTCTCAAAAGTCAAAAAACATTGATTTTGTTAAAACGAGTTTGTGCAGTCATTTAGTAGTGGAACAAATAAATTCGACTACATGACTGTGACTCCTCCTGTAGCCACTGTTCTTTCACCAATTTCAATGGTCCTCGAACTGCGTGTCCAAACACAAGTTCAAAAGGACTGAATCCCAATGACTCCTGAACAGATTCCCTCGTAGCAAACAACAACAAGGGTATTCCTTCATCCCAATCCTTGTCACATTCAAAACAATACGTTCTGATCATATTCTTCAATGTCTGGTGAAACCTTTCCAAGGCCCCTTGGCTCTCAGGATGGTAAGTACTTGATCTTACTTGCTCCACTCCCAAAAGGTGTACCACTTTCTGAAAAAGTGTTGAAATGAAATTGGAACCCTGAGACTGGATGACCTTAGGTAGGCCAACCAAAGTGAAAAATTAAATCAAGGCCTTTGCAATAACTGCTGCAGTAATTTTTCTAAGAGGCACTGCCTCTGGGAACCTTGTGGAAGTGCACATGATGGTCAGGAAATACTGATGTCCAGCCTTGGTTTTAGGTTAAGGGCCAACACAGTCAATAATGACTCGGCTGAATGGCTCTTCAAAAGCTCGAATTGGTTTTAAAGGTGCGGATGGGACTTTCTGATTAGATTTTCCCACCAGCTGGCAAGAGTGGCAAGGATTACAGAACTCCGCAACATCACGTCGCAATCCTGGCCAGAAAAAATGTACCAATATTCTGTCACATGTCTTGTTCACTCCAAGGTACCTGGCCAAAGGTTTCTCATGCGCGAAACTCAATATCTCCTTCCGGTACGGCGGTGGCACCACAATTTGGTAATGAACTTTCCACTCATTGTTTGCTGGCACCTCCGGTGGTCTCCATTTTATGAGTATTTCCCCTTTCATGAAGTAACCAACAGGTATCTTCATAGCCTCTTCCTCTGTAACGGCTTTATCAATCAAACTCCGGAGATCCGAATCTCTGTGTTGTTCTTCAACAAGTCTCTTTCGGACCAGCACCGTTTGTTCAGCCTCGTTCCCAGATGTCTCCGATGGACACTCCATTTCCTCTTTTGTTCCAGATGCCAACTTTTCCTTAGGTTCCTTGATGTCACTATCTTTCCTATTATCTCTTCCAGACTTTTCCTCCAATACTTCTAAGGAAACCAAATCCACATCGCCTTCCTTCTCCTTCTCTTCAGAGCGCTTCCTACCCAAAGCACGAGTGACTGCACAGGATGGAAAGACACCCAGAATCTCCTGCTCCAACTGTGCTGTGTTATTTTCCATACTGGGCTTTTCAACCAACATCAGAGTACCAGAAACTCGACCACCGGCCAAATCATTCCCGACAATAAAAGAGATTCCCTCTACAGGAAGAGTGGCTTGTAAACCTACGGTGACAGGTCCTGACATCAAATCAGACTTCAAATAGATGACATGAAGAGGAGCTTTAACACAGCCACCAACCCCCTGTGAAAGAACACCAACACCAGTTGCCGTCTTCTCTGACAATGGCAAAATGCCCTCAAGAGTAGTGTAATAATGTTGCTTCTGGGACACCTCCGTTTAACATGGGAAATCCCTATCTAATGTCATTTACCCCCTTGTCTTTTTCAAAAATCATAAACACCTCTATTTCTCCCACCCTCATCTTTATGAACCTTTTGTCTGTAGTACCTATCCTTAATGTTGTTCATTAGACCACTCAAACACTACAAATATTTGTTTTCTCTTATAGACCTATCATCCTTCTTCTACATATCATCTGGCAGATTAATCTTTGACCCATTCACTTCCATATTAATTCTTTCCCTCCCTCATTGACCCTAAACACCTATATTTCTCTCACCCTGTTCTTTACGAACCTTCTAACCTTTTGACATGTTATCCTTATTCATTAGACCACTTAAACACCTGTGATCCTTCTGACCTTATGGACCTTTTAACCTTTTACTCTTAATATCATCTGGTGAATATAACCCACTCAAACATCGACCCTACAAATATTTGTTTATGCGTGGGAAATAATTTAATTCTCCTACAACTCTCCTCACCGTCTAATATATTAACAAAAAATATGTTTGAGTTTGGTTCTTTATTAAGATATTTTAACTGAGCTAAGATAAAATGGTAAACCTCCCTCAATGTTCTTATTTGAGCGCCTCCAGTGCCACATACCATTTTTAAATTAAAGTATATATTTTCCTGACAACCATCAAAGTTTTCCGTCCACTCAAAAATATTTCCATCTTTTTTACCCAATTCACCGGTATTTAAATTAATTCTCTTATTTGTTTTGTGAACTTTTTTACCAGTTGCCTTTTCAATTATACCTATTTGATATTTTTCACATTCATTATGTTTTCCATTTATATACCAAGGTTGATTACACCTCCACTCTTTAGTCTGGTTGATACTTGGTTCTATCATTTATATAATAGTAAAAAAGGCGGCGGTAGCCCGTTAAAATCCCCAACCCCCCCCCCCTTTTTTAACTTATCACTTATATATATCTTATCACTTATATATATCTTATCACTTATATATATATCTTATCACTTATATACTTATATAACCATAAGGGAGACTATCAATTCCATTTTCTAAAATAAACCTCTTATCATCAAAAGCCCCCAATGCTTTCTTATTTATCTCTTCTGAATATAATTGATGTTTATAACTTCTTATTCCATTAATCTTTCTAAACTCTTCTTTCTTTGTTGTTAAACAGTTATAATAATCCTTAAAGTTTATTGTTTCTTTAATAACATTTTTCTTTACACCTTTTAACTTCTTATCAGTCTTTTCAACGTTATTCACAATGTATTTATAAGCATAAGCCTTTGACCTCAATCCCACAAATTCACTCATAACATTTCCTCCTAATTCATCCTTGAACTTTCCAATCACCTTTTTATTTTTAGAAGAGAACAACTCACTCTCTGGACTGTAATTACTCGTGTCATAGATATTAATGTCTCTTTTCATGTCTGAATAAACATCGTTGGTATTAATTTTCAAAATAAAACTATCTGTATCCATATAAAGTAGATTAACATCATTTTGATATTTCTTCCTCAAGTTATTATAAAAGTAATCATACATTAATGACTTTGATAAATCAAGAATTGTTGTTCCAATATAAATAGGTTTGTTCATTTCAATACTCTCTTTAATCAAATGGATCGCACAAAAGTTCTCAGTAAAGACCTCAGCTCGAGTAAAACTCGGTCTATTAATTAATTTTGATGCTTGTTCCCAAGATGTTGATAGTCTGATATTTTGTCTTTTCCTCACATTCTCCATAGTCTTACCAAAGACCGCATTATTCATCAATTTATAAAAGTCTTTCTCAAAATCTGTTTTTGACTCTGTTCTTCTTTGTGTATTAAAATCAATGTACCCCTTTAACCAATGACTTTGATTGAACTTTAGAACCCTATGGATCTTCTCTACTCTTAGACCTTTTGATAAATATTGTCGCAAATTTCTTTGGTGTAGAACATAATTTTTCTTGTTATATAATGTAGTAAGTAATTTTTCTGTTGATTCACCTATATCAAACGATCGTTGATAATCACTCAACCATTCTTTCTTTGGACTTTCTTTCTCACAAGCAAATGGGAGATCTTTGTGTAGGTTATGGAGTTCCTCTGGATATTTTAAATCAATTTCAAAATAATAACCAACTTTTTCTTCATCCAATTCTTTTTGTGTAGAGATACATACATCTTGTAAAACGTTTTTGTAGTCTTTTTCCTTTACCCATCTAAGTTTTCCATAAGGAAGAGCCTGAGACATTGCCCAGCCATACAGGTTGTTCGCGTCATAGTACATCAAGTAAGAACTCTCTTTCGTTGGATCATAATTTGGAAGATATTTGTTATTTGCTTTTGCGTATCTACTCGAGCAGACTTGTGAAATTCCACCTCTTTTTGCCTTTTCAATCATCAAAAGCATATCAACATCGGTTATCAAATCCAAATCTTGTTTTGTCATTTTCAACATCGCACTCCAGGCCAATCCAGGTGCTGTGTAGTAGTGAGCAGGATCCAATCCATATCCAGTGCGACAAACAGATCTAAAGGCTTCAAATACATCGGCCAATAAAAGCACATCAGTTTTGAGATACAAATCGTGATACTCGCCAAGATTCTTGATGTTATATTTTTCCCAAACATTTTGTGCGTGTACATAATCTTTATCAGATATATGACTATTATTTAATTTGTTATAGAAATTTTCTTTTGAAGGAAGTTGTGTTTCATTGAATCTCTCAAATGAGTCCATATAGTCATAGGGGTAAATTCCCTTTTGTGTTAGAAAATCTTTATCTAAAAAATACTCTGAAAGACATGGAAACTCTTTTAGATTTTGAACCAAGTTAACCAATGGACTTGCCATGAATTTAAATGTATCAAGAAATCTGATATGAGTAATAGGAGATGTGTGAATTGTTTTTGTGAATGAAATGTATTTCTGATCCGTGTTTGGAATTGCTGAGATACTTCCAGAAGTCTTTGAGAGTTCCTTGATAAATAGATGTGTATCATAATGAGCGTTGTTATGAAGAAAGACAGGAATGAAAGAGGGGAGTTGATAATTAATATTACAACTTTGATGAGCCGGACCTCTATATTTACCAGTGAGATGACAATGGTCTCTAACCTTTAGACCTTTACCAATTTTCTCCTCACAAATATGACAGACATTGTTTTTTATAAATTCCCTTTTTTCTTTACTTGTTAAGGACATTGGTTTATTGGTTTCTCTCATTATCTTGGTTAATCGAACACAGTCTTTTTCTAGTCGTTTCACAAACTCCTCTGGGGTATTTGAGCCTCTATACATCTCTAACTTGTTATATTTATCACCAACGGATGATTTGATATAATAACAAAAACCACAAGGAGTATGTTTTTGATATTTATTTGTGTATGATTCTTTTGGATCTTGAGAAGCAGTATCAATTTTTTCTAAAATACTTTCAAAATCAGCATATATAACAAATGGATGTTTGATCTTTTTATTTTCATCTTTGAATGTGATCTTTGAGCCTTCTTTAGGCATATTGATTACCGTTGATTTATGTTCGCCACAATAATTTGAATGTTTATCTAATCTTTCTTGTGAATTGAAGAAGTTAAGACAACGCAAACAAATATATATTTTATTTGTTCTCTTACAGACTTGTGGTTTTATTAATTTAGCAATATCTTTGATGTATGTATAATGTGAATTTTCGTCTGAATTAAAATATAGAAGATTAATATGAGTTTGTTTACAATTGTCAGAAAGCTTTAAAACCTGAATGTTGTTTGTTTCTGTTAGACCATAAACATTAACTGATAAATTATTCATCTTTTCAAATTTAGGAATATCATTTAAAGTCATCGGAAACTTTAGATCTTTCGTATTTAATGTATTCTCATATTTTTTATAATGAGATACTCTTTCATCATGAAAATGTGGAGGATGTAAGTGTGCTAAAATAGACCAGAGAAAACATTTATTGTCTTTATTTTTGATATTGATAACTGCTTTTCTATTTTTGATAACACTGGGTAAATCAATGTAAGAAGAAGCTTTTAGAGGATCTGATTTAAGAATATGAATGTCTATGTAAATAATTTTTCCTATATTGAATCCACTTCCTACGATTGAATTATCCACATCTTGCTCTTGTTTAATAAGTTCATCATAGACTCCTGATGTTTTAAAATCTTGATATGAAGATATAAAGTGTGGCTCAGTTCTCATGTATGGTGCATCTATAACTCCTTCATCCTTTGTCATTTCTAATTTTACTCCCATATAAAATTTAAGTGGTTTCATTTCCTTTAGTGTTTTTTCAATCAACGTTTGAACAGCAGGTTTAACTATTTCTACAGCATCAACTATAGACTCTGGTTCAGGAGGTTTGAAGTTAAAGACTCTTATTTTAATATGTCCTTTGAATGCTCCATCAGAGTTTTTAGTTGTGATAAAATTTGATAAATGTAGATTTGTTTTAAGATGTATTTTGAAGCCTTTCTTGAGGATATTTTTATTACATGTAGAACAGTGTTTTGTTTCAGGTGGAAGAGGGGAAAGTTTGTTTAAAATGTTGTATGTATGTTTTGCGGTGAGAATATGTTGTTTATAATATTTTACTTCCTTCTCGCAAGTATCACAATAAACCATATTTATAGCGTGAGAAAACGTGGTGTTTTATATATATCACTGTGCTTAAAATAAAACACTTTTGAGCTTTACAGCTCCGTTTTATATATATCACTGTGCTTAAACTAAAACACTTTTTCACTCAGAATCATCTAAGTCATAACTATCACATGAATACTCAGAATCATACTCAGAGTCATCAATAAAGCTACTCTCATAACTATCATTTGAGCACAAACTATTAGTATCATAACTATCATCTGTGTTCAATGAAATACTATCATCACCATCATCCAAGTTCAATGAAATACTATCATCACTATCGTCCGAGTTCAATGAAATAGTAAAATCTTCACTGCTGTATTGACTCATATTTAATTAGCAAGAAAAATATTCCCATCAATATCTATATACTTTCTTTCATTAACAGATTCAATCTCTACAATTTTTATATCAAAAGTTATCTTTAAATAATCTCTAACTATCATAGAACGAAATGACATTTCACCAGAAATATTAACATCATTCATTTTACTTAGATCTACACCCTTTGGATTATTAAAGAAAATACAAATGTCTCCTCTAGAATTATTAATGGTCTTATCATTCTTTTTCAAAGTATCGTGGTCAATCACTTTTTCAAGCTTTGAATAAATTGCCAGGAGTAGAGGAGAAACTTTTGTTAGATTTACTTTAATGGATGTCTTTCCAGGTATAGTTAGAGCTCTTCCTTTAAATGAAATAGAGGGGCTCATGTTATTTTCCATAACTGGTTTTACCCAAAAATTTCCATATTTATCTTTGTTCAATTTAACATCTTTGACATATTTTTCTATATCTTCCACCGAAGTAGAGATTGATTGAAATTTGTCTTTTGTGCTTTGAAACATTGTATTTATTAATGAATAAACTTGCGTTTAGTTTAAGTAAAAATTTACCACATAAATATGATAAGTTCTGAAGGATATTTAGAATTTCCAGACTCTCCATATGATAAATTAGAGAATTGTCCGGCTTGTGATAGAGTGGGGCTTAATGATGAGGATTCATATAAACAATGTTTATTCTGTGATTATATTCTAATTAATGATAATAAGAAATATAAAAAAACATATAACTCTTTTAAATTAGAACCAAAAATGAATTACTTTACAAGATTAATAAGAGAGATGAATGTTAAGCATTATGGTGATAATACACCATTTCTTACAAGGAAAGAGACTCTTTGTATTGAGGAAATGTATAAGGGTTTAATGATATTTATTATTCAAAATAATTTTAATGGAAATGTTAATACAAGATACTACATAAATAAAATAATGAATTATTTTGAAATTAAACCAGAACTCAGGATAAAATATAGAGTTTCTAAAATAGCTCAAAAAAAGTTGGATGACTTGTTTTCCAAATATATAAATGAATGATTTTTTACCCGTTTGGGAAAATAAGATAAAATTTAATAACCATAAAAACATTCCAAATTCATTGAGATGTCTAATAGTTGGTTCAAGCGGATGTGGGAAAACCTGTTTACTTTTAAAGATGCTCCTTGGTCCTAATTTTTTAGATTATGATAATTTAATAATTTTTACAAAGTCAAGTTTTCAACCCGAGTATCAACTACTCTCACAGGGTTTTAATGCAGGTCTTAAAAAGGAAGACATTATCGGTTTATTTAAACTTCAAAACAAACTGAATGATTATAATATTGAAGATATAATACAATTATTTTGTGATACACAGAAATCAAAATCGAAACCCATAACTTGTATTCTCAGTGATAATACGGATGATATACCTTCACCTCAAGATTTAGATAAATCAAAAAAGAACCTCGTCATCTTTGATGATTGTGTTAATGAGAGAAACCAAACAGTAATGGATAGCTACTATACAAGAGGGAGACATTCTTCTTGTAATTGTATATATCTTAGTCAATCATATTTTCAACTCCCTCGACGCTCAATAAGAAACAATGCCAATACTTTTATTTTATTTAAGTTAAATTCAATAGATGTAAATAATTTTTGGAGAGATAATTGCTCTACGTTATATAGTAAAAAAGAATTTGAAAATTATATGAAACACACGATTGGAAAATATAAATATATTGTTGTGAAACAAGATGAGATACTAAATGATATTTTTCAATAAATAAATACAGAAAATGAATACTGAAGAAAGAGAAAGAAAGTTTAAGGAACATCAACAATTAGTTTCAAAAGTTGTTAAACAACAGGAAGAGATAAAGAAGAAACGGAGACAGAAACTAACTGGTGAAGAAGCCTTTGAAAGAAAACAAGAGAAATTCTTTAAACCACTTTTGAAAACTCAACACCCTACAGTTCCCACGGTAGAATTTACTCCGAAAAAACTTCAAATGCTCAAAGATTTTAGTCAGATAACAAAACAAGAACTTGGTGAATTAGAATATGATGACGAGGGATTATTTCGGAAACTTGAGGAGGTAAATCAACCCCCTAATTATGTTGTGGAAGCTCTTCAAAACAATGAATATTCGGCGGGTTCAAAAACCAGAGCAGGTCTCATTCCAACAGAAGAACCAGCAGTGTTTCATCTTGTGGAAGAAAAGGTATTGATATTTAATGATGAATTGATGTTCTTGAGTTCTACTCAACCAAATGTTAAATTAACTCCAAGATTAATGTTTCTTCTAACAAACCCCGGATTCAGCGGTTCAAAATATTTTGAGGAACCACTTGATATGGAAAGAGAGGAAGATAGGGTATATATTGAGTTGTTAAATGCACTTGATTATGGAGTTTCTGTTGCTGGTAAAAGTAAGAAGAATGAGAAGGAGAAACATATTATTGATGCTTTAAGTAAGCTTGGTTCGGGTGTTAGTTTTCTTCCAAATGACCCATCACAATTAGTTAATAGGCTATTATTGTTGTTAGGTAGTAAGAAGGCTGGAAACAACAATTGTTTTAATGAATCCTCAGCCATTTTAGATCAGTTGATGAATATGAAAATAATTAATAAATGTCAATACAAAGATATTTTATTAGATATTAAATAAGATGAGAAGCACAATTCTTAGTTTTAATTTCACAACGAGCGATTACACAGCTTCATTCCCTTACCCACTACAACTTGACCCCCTTACCTCATATGAGGCATCTTTATTGTCGATGGAAACTTATAATACCTTGTTTAATATCACAGAGAAAAACAACAAGTTTAGTTATAATCCAGGAAGTGGATATAAAACTATAACCGTTTCACCTGGAGCTTACGAGATTTCTCAAATATCTTCAGAAGTCTCTCGCCTTATGAAAGAAAAAGGTGATGAACCAAAAAATATTGTAATAGATATTCAAAAACACACTTCAAAATCAACTATTAAACTTAAAAATAATTATAAAGTTGATTTCACGATTGAAAATTCGTTTAGAGAGCTATTGGGTTTCTCTTCAAAAAAGATTGAAAATAACGGGACGTTTTACAGTGATAATGTTATCCAAATATCCTCCGGTATAAATTCAGTATTAATTCATTGTGATTTGATTGATGGTGCTTATAACGATGGAATAAGAACAAATACAATATTTTCATTCAGTGCATACTCAACCCCGATTGGTTATAAATTTAATATGGAACCAAAAAATCTTGTCTATTTACCTGTGTCAGGAAAAACCATATACAGAGTAAATTTTAGGATAACCGACCAAGATAATCGTATGATATCCTTTAATGATGAAATTATATCCATCAGAATTCACCTACGTGAAGTTTTTCAATAAATAAATAATGGTTATTGTGAGAAAACACGAGTTGGGAAAATATAAAATAATTACAGGGGAGGGCATGTTCCTTTCACCAGACTATACAAGGTATGTGGGGAGAGGATACTATAAACCAAAGCGACAACGGGGTGTGGGACATCAATTTAGAAATAAAGGAGATGGGATAATTGATACTCTAATGGGTATTGGTTCAACCATCCTTAAACATAAAGACCTAATTGGTTCAACTGCTTCTGCCGTGGGCTCCGTTGCGGGTGCTATAAAGAGTATAAAAGATGCTCAAAAGGAGTCTCATAAATTACAAGCAATCAAAGAAATTAAAAAAGGTAAAACTCAACTATCTTCACAAGAACGACAAAAAATCATTAAAATACTTGGGTCAGGGTTTCAACGATTTTAATGCTATATAAATACAAGTATGGAAGCGATTGATAGTATCTATGATTTGGATGATACGATTATCATTTCAAACTCTACTAAAAAGGAAGACTATTTTAAGGTAAATGCTATAACAGGAACAGACTGGAATTCAAACGGAACAAAAAGTTTTGAAATAAATAATCAACAAACTTACTTGAATATAGCTGATAGTTTCTTGCTGTGTAAATTTAAATTCACTAAGGCTGCGAATAATACTAATGCTACACTCGTAAATGATTTCTTCTGGAAAATGTTTGATAGTGTCCGCCTGTATATTGGAACACAAGAGGTTGAAGCGGTTGATTATGTCTCTGCTACATCTGAAATGATGAAATTTACACTATATTCGTTTAGTGATAGAATGGGTAAGGGAGCTGTTGAAGGTTTTATTCCTGATATGTCAACGGGTACAAACGCAGACCCTGGTTATAGTCAAAGGAAGTCAATGTATAATGATGAAACAAAAGCAGTGAATAGTTTTACCGTAGCAGTACCACTTAAAGGTATATTTGGATTTTGCGATTATGATAAAGTTTTGTATGGGCTTAAAATTAGATTTCAACTACAAAGGAATGATAATGTAAATAGGTTGCTTTTTGGGGATGAAAATGCTTTTGGAGAAAATAATAAATTTGTTATTAATGATTTGTGTTGGTATATCAGTGAATATACTCCTAATCTTAAAACGGAAGAGATGTTAAATAGAAGACTTAACTCAAAGAAACCGCTAAATGTATCATACCTTAAAAGAAGATGTCAACACGTTAAACTGGAACACACTACCTACACTTGGAATTTAGGTGTTCTTCAAGGAAAGCCACGATACCTCTGGCTCATTTTTAAAAAACCAGATGGAGAGGACGGTACTAATAAGAATAATGCCCTGAGTGATAATGCAAAGGTGAAACAACTTCGGGTTTCTCTTGATGGCACATTTTATCCGCGAGATAGATTGGAAATTGATTGGGAAAAAAATGATTATGCGGAAGCCTACAAGTCCTACCAAAAGGTGTGTGAAAGTAATGGTAATAATGATCCTATTTTGGATATGGTTGCGTTTCAAAAACTTTATACAATCTACGCAATTGACCTGAGTTCTCAAAAGGAAACTATAAAGTCTAATCGAGTGGATACTTCTCTATACATTGAAAGAGGGGAGAGTGAAGAGGTTAATGCATATTGTTTGCTTTTGGAGGAAACAGAATTACAGATTAATACAGATAATGGTGTTATGATTAATATCACATAGGTTTTTTCTCATAAATAAATGGTTGGGGTATATGTTAATCAAATCAATCTTAATAAATTAACATCTTGTATTCAAAATCAAAAGCCTTGTATTATTAATGTTAATACAATTCAAAGAAAAGGAGCTGTAAGAATTGATGTTTTACTCACACACACACAAGTAAAAACACTAAATGATGTTGGATCACTTAAAATTAAAATGACGAAACCTATGTTAAAGAAATATTCAATAGACGAGTCAAGAGGAGGATTTCTCCCGTTTCTAATTCCTTTATTTGCTGGTTTAAGTGCGGCGGGAGCATTGACTGGTGGTATTTCAGCAGCGGTAAAAACTGCTAACGAAAGGAAGGCACAACTAAAAGCTCAAAAAGAATTGGAAAGACATAACAAGGAGTTGGAGAAACAAATTAGTGGAAGTGGTGTAATTGTAGATTTTGCTCAAAAACTTGAAAGTCTACCTGATAAAGCTAGATTGTTGGTTGGAGATATGCTTTCCTCTATCGCTCAAGCGGGTGTTAAACTAACTAAACGGGGTAATGGATTGTATCTTTCTCATAAATAAATGGATAAATGGTTTAAACAATTTGGAAAGAATACAACGTCAAATATAGAACTAGCTAAGTATTGTAAAACACTAAAAATTGATAATGTGGTTATTTGTATGAGAGATGAATTAACACATATAAATAAGAATACAAAGAATATTATTATGAATTTAGACACACAGAATGGTTCTCATTGGGTTTGTATTCATAATAGTCAGGATAAATATTATTTTGATAGTTATGGTATGCCACCACCTGTTGAAGTAATACAATTCTTACAGAATGGTGTTTATCAAACATTCCAAGTTCAAGAAATTAATTCTAAATGTTGTGGCCAATTATGTTTATATGTATTATTTCAACTCAACAATAATGAAAATTTTTATGATATCATTTTTTATCTAATATAAATGACCTATGTTGGAAAAGATGGTTCTATCTTTGGAAAATCCTCTCAGGATATTGATTTATCAAATTATTATACAAAGGCACAGGCTGAACGACAAAAATATAGTGTAAGTAAAAATATTAATATGAAGAATACTTATAAATTAATCAATTATCCAAACCCTACAGATGCGAATGACTTGATTAGATTCAGTGATTTATCACAATATATATCTTTAAAGAAAACAGCACGTTTTGTGAAACAAGTAAAATTTACAACCACAACACCTGGTTATACTGACCATACACCTTTCCTCATTGAATTTAACTACCTGCTTACAATTAAATTTTATAAAGAAGGACATTTAGTTAATATGCGAATTAATAAATGGGGGTATGATATGCCTGATTTAGGGTATAATTGGTCTTTTTCAATAAACATAGAAGACCTACATGATTTAAATCAGTCTCGTAAAGAAGAATATTATCCACTTGGTGAAGATAAGGATTTATGTGGAAGTACAATTAGTAAACAACAAATACGTGATTTTAAGAAAATAAAAATATATGATAGTATAGCGATGGTTCGCATGACAAAGAAGGAAGGTAATGAGATAAGGATAGAAAGCCGAGGAATACAAACCGATTTGGTAGTGGGAAGATGGGGTGGTATTACCTGTCATAATATTAATCTCACATATATTTCTGATACATAAATGGCAGGAAGAAGACTACAAGAGAATTATAATTTTTGTATTCAAGGATACCTACAAGAAAAGGGTGCTCGGTATTACATACCTTATGATTTGGAGCATATACATGGGAATTTTGTCATAAAAAACTGGCCTTATACTGATATTGTTAAACCCACAAATAGAGACTTGTTTAAAATATTAAATAAAAATGAACTTCTCAAAGTTATGAAATATAAAACTCTTTTAGAAATCGTCAACAAATCTTATTGGTATCCTATTATGAGAAAAATAATTATAGATACAAGAATATCTCAAAATCCAGATGAGTATATGTATAATATTCTTTGGGGTTCAAACTCAAGGGTAGCAAGGGATGAGGAAGGAGTTGAAGAAGAGAAGGAGGAAAGAGAGAAAAAGGAGAAGGAGGAAAGGGAGAGGGAGGAGAAGGAGGAGAGGGAGAAAAAGGAGGAGAAGGAGGAGAGGGAGAAAAAGGAGAAGGAGGAAAGGGAGAAAAGGGAGAAGGAGGAAAGGGAGAAAAGGGAGAAAAAGGAGAAGGAGGAGAGGGAGAAAATGGAGGAGGAGGAGAGGGAGCAAAGAGAGAGGGAGGAAAAATATAAAAAGATGGAAATCATTGAGATTCATAAAAGATTGAGTGTATTAAAGCAAATAAATCAATCTCAACGCACCGAAGAGGAAATTAAAGAATTAACAACTCTTACGAAGATAATGGTTTCAAAAATAAGAACGTCAATGTCTTCAATTTCAGAGATTTAAACGAGAAAGTGGTGAAGAAGAAGAAGAAGAAGAAGGAAAAGATTATGTGATTGATGATGTTGGTGTCATTGACTTTAGTTAGTTTTTATTTGTAAATAAATGGAGGAGAGAGTGAAGGCATTCCTTAGGATTCTTTATGTTTTAAAAATAAAGATTGAAATGTATATGTTGAAAACCAAAAAGGTTTTGATACTCTGTCGGAATTTTTCTGATAAATAAATATGAGTTATTGTCTCAAATGTAAAAAGAAAACTAAATCTAAAAATATCTCTTATGTTAAAGCTAAAAATAATAGAGTTTATCAAAAAGGAATATGTCAAGTATGTGGCTCTAAAAAGTGCCAATTCATCTCTCCTAAAAGAGGAGGAGACATACAAAAGTTTCTGTCAGGAAGTAAATTTACAACAACTGGAATTCCAGGGGAATTACACCTTCCAGGGTATTCTTTCTGTGGTCCAGGAACAAACTTGGATAAAAGATTAGATGAGGCTGACAATCCTAAACCTTGGTCTAAACCTACAAATAGGGTTGACGAAGTGTGTATGAAGCATGATATTGCTTATGGGAAAACCACTACGTTGACTGAAAAACATAAAGCCGACAGCGAAATGTTGTATAATTTGTCTTTGATACAAAATCCAACGTTGAGAGAGAAAGTTGATAGGTTTATTGTGAGAAATTTGATAAATGCTAAATTGAAACTTGGTCTTGGTTATTCCTCAAAAAACTATTAGGCTCTAATGATGCCATCAAGACTGAGGAGCTTTTGGCTGAAGAATTACACAAACCTATAATCACAAAGTTTAAAAGAAGGAAGGTTTATTCTAAATACACTGACCACATATGGTCCGCTGATTTAATTGAATTGAATAATGACAGGGGATACAGGTATGCTTTAACCGTTATTGATTTGAGGAGTAGATTTGCCTGGGTTGTCCCTTTAAAAAATAAAAGGGGTGATACTTTAATGTTAGCCTTTAAGCTAATATTTGATCGGGATAAAAGGAAACCAAAGAAGTTATGGACTGATGAGGGAACAGAGTTCTATAACAAAATATTCATGAAATTTCTTAAGGGGAAGGGTATTAAATTATACAGCACCTTTAATGAAGGAAAGGCAGTTGTTATTGAGCGTTTTAATCGTACTTTAAAAGAGAAATTATATAAAAAATTCACACAACTCGGTTCTCAAAAATGGGTGTATTTAATTCAGGATATTGTAGATAATTACAATAATACAGTTCATTCATCAACACAATCAAAACCATCAGAAACATTTACAAAATTAGAATATGAAAAGGAGATTAATTTGAGAAAGCCCAAGTTTAAAGTTGGTGATATTGTAAGGATATACAAATGGAAAAGCCATTTTGAGAAAGGTTATACACAAAAATGGACTAATGAATTATTTATAATCGTTGATGTAATGGCTACAAACCCTTGGACTTACAAATTAAATGATATAAATCGAGAAGAAATCTTGGGTTCATTTTACTCGCAAGAATTACAAAAAACAAAGCTAATAATTCATTAAACAACATTTCTATTCACCCCACCCATATTAGCTAATTTAATTCGTGGTAATAATAAAAAAAAATTAAATAAATAAAAAATCATAAGCCACGCCCACACCGACCCCGCCCACACAGACCCCGCCCACACAGACCCCGCCCACACAGACCCCGCCCACACAGACCCCGCCCACACAGACCACACCCATCATCCCCCACCCTCCGTGCACCCCCACCCTTGACCCTTCACCCCCCTCATCCCACCCCCACCTTCCCCACACACACAAGGGGAGGGGAGGGGTGGGATGAGGGGGGTGAAGGGTCTTTGGCAGGGGTGCACCTCCCCGTTCCCTCCTTTATTCTCTTTTTGTAATTAAGAATTAAATAATTGTAAACAAAACAAATATATATAAATATTGAAAACATTAAAATCTTTATATTATTAAAACATTTTTCTTGAGGTATACATTCAACTTCTCCCCAGCATAAGTCATCAATTTCTTCCCAGCACAAGTCAAAGGTTGGTTCAGCAGATGTCTTCAGGTTTTGAATCTCTTTCTATTAAAGACAAGAGGGGAGAGATATTTATTTCATATTTATGTTCCATGTCAAAGCGTCTTGAAAAGCGCTATACAAAATAAATGTATTATTATTATTATTATTAATATAGGGTCGGATGCCCTTCCTGACACCAACCCTGAATCACCTCTTACGATGCGCAGGGATATGGTGTACCTATTATAAACGGTGAACCACACACACGTACACACATGCTTACCTCGAAAAAATCCAGCTTAGCGTCCAGATCGTCGAGATGAAAATTAAGGATATCACAGGATGACAGGAAATAACCATTCCTATGGAGTCCAAAATCGTCCCACTCCAAGCTTTGGTCTTCGAGGCTGCAAACAAAATAAGGAGAAATTACTATTATATGCTGAAGTAAGCCTGACAAAACATCACACACACGCACACACACACACACACACATTCACAGATACATACACACACACATACACACACATACACACACACACACACATACACACACACACACACACACACACAATCTCATTTTTTCATTTCTGTTCCTCACAATTCGATCTCTCTATTTTAATCACAGACACACATGCACACACATACACATACACACACACACATGCACACACACATGCACACACCTCTCGTTTTTTATTTTCTATCATACCTTTCACGTGAATTTTCTAAGAACGGTGAAACATTGAATTCATTCTGAGCCCACCATCTCGGAGGTAGGTTATTCAAACCCGTATTCAGTTCGTTGTGGAACTCTTGAGAAACAACTTGAAATTCTGCCAGGATATTTACAATATTTGAATTGCTGCAATGAATAGGAAAAATAAATTATTAGTTGTATAATTAATCACATACAAAGCTCTCATTAACAGTGTTTAATACCAAATGAACTTACCAATGTCCTGGCGAGTATTCTTCATCAGAGGAAAGACTGGAATAAGACAAGCTCATCTTCGTTCACAATGTTTAAATGTCCCATTCGGAGACCTCTCTTTTTATAATGAACAAAATGTATTTCGGGGAACTGAAGTGCTTGTCAGCTTTTGGAAACTGAGGGCGTGTGTTTGTGAAAAACAGGAAACAAGACAAAGAGAATTCCTTGGAAGTTATCCAAGTGAAACAACGTCATTTCTCAAGGTATGTGGTTCGAGTGAGCATGAGCCTAACAGTGAGCTATTAATTAGAAAAGGTTCGAGTGGTATATAAATGGAAAACAAAATGAATGTAAAAAATATCAAATAAGTATAATTGAAAAGGCAACTGGTAAAAAAGTTCACAAAACAAATAAGAGAATTAATTTAAATACCGGTGAGTTGGATGAGACGGTGAGGAGAGTTGTAGGAGAATTAAAATATTTCCCACGCATAAACAAATATTTGTAGGGTCGATGTTTGAGTGGGTTATATTCACCAGATGATATTAAGAGTAAAAGGTTAAAAGGTCCATAAGGTCAGAAGGATCACAGGTGTTTAAGTGGTCTAATGAATAAGGATAACATGTCAAAAGGTTAGAAGGTTCGTAAAGAACAGGGTGAGAGAAATATAGGTGTTTAGGGTCAATGAGGGAGGGAAAGAATTAATATGGAAGTGAATGGGTCAAAGATTAATCTGCCAGATGATATGTAGAAGAAGGATGATAGGTCTATAAGAGAAAACAAATATTTGTAGTGTTTGAGTGGTCTAATGAACAACATTAAGGATAGGTACTACAGACAAAAGGTTCATAAAGATGAGGGTGGGAGAAATAGAGGTGTTTATGATTTTTGAAAAAGACAAGGGGGTAAATGACATTAGATAGGGATTTCCCATGTTAAACGGAGGTGTCCCAGAAGCAACATTATTACACTACTCTCAAGCATCAAAGATTGATGTGCTCCTGTGTCCCTCAATACCCTAACAGGTCTCTGGTTCGTTAAGTCCCCATCCAGTGACACAAACCCCTCGGAAATAAAAGGTTTGTAACCCTCTTGAACAAGGTCGGTCTGTGATGCCGTAACTTTGGCATGGGAACCTTCACAAGGCACTGTCCTCCAAGGACGATTTCTCGCATTGGCCAATGCATTTGGAGTTGCACTAGTTTGACTCCGCTCCCGATATTTCCTTTTCAGGGCGTAACATTGGGACATCAAATGTGCAGTTTTCTTGCAAAAGGCGCAAGTAGGCCCGGAGGAAAAACTCGTGGTCTGCCTCGGGCCCCCTGGAAGATAGGTATCTCTTGGAACTGCAGTCTTCTGATCCCTAAAAGTCGTGGTATCAGATTTGTCCCCATAGTCCTCTCTAGGCCGCCTACATGAAAATCTGTTCTCCGAACCTGATTTACCATAACTCACCTGGCTAACTCTAGGCGGGAAGTTAGGTTTGTGGAACTGCATCCTGTGTGTCAAGGCATAGTCATCTACCACGTTTGCTGCCTCATACAACTCTGGTACCTCCTTTTCATCCAGATGTACTTTCATGTCAACATGGACACACTGTTTGAATTCCTCCACCAAGATCAATTGTCGTAACAGGTTGAAGTCTTTCCCAATCTCCTTCGAGTCACACCACCTATCAAACATGGTTTCCTTCATTCTGGCAAACTCCACATGGGTCTCACTCTCTCTCTCTTCCTGGCATTCCTGAATTTTTGCCAGAAAGCTTCAGGGACCAATTCATAGGATTTGAGAATGGCTTTCTTCACGATCTCATATTCTGCACATTGGTCAATCGGTAAAGCCGAATAGATATCTTGAGCTTTACCCACCAAAACACTTTGCACTAACATAGTCCAGGACCCCACAGGCCATTTTAACATTTGAGCCACCTTCTCAAAGTGTAAAAAAAACTTGGCTACCTCCTTTTCATTGAAGGGTGGAACCAGCCTCACATGCCCACCAACATCCCAAGAATTCTGACTAGTTGTCGAACTAGCCGGCATGGATACTACTTCTCTCTGTTCTCTCAGTAATTGCAGCTCCTTGAGTTTAAGTTCCTTCTGATACTCCATGTCACGTTCCTTTAACTCCTTTTCGGCTCTCCTTTCCTCTGCTCTTTTCTCTGCTCTTCTTTCTTCTTCAGCTCTCCTTTCTTCTGCTCTTCTCTCCTCGAGTTCTCGTTCT
Organism: Myxine glutinosa; assembly: GCF_964187855.1. NCBI lineage: Eukaryota > Metazoa > Chordata > Myxini > Myxiniformes > Myxinidae > Myxine > Myxine glutinosa. The sequence goes on from NC_136261.1 coordinate 392,312,651, forward strand.
CGTTCTGCTCTTTCCGTTTCCGCTTTCCATTCCAACTCTTTTAACATTTCCTGGCTCTGCAGTTGCATCTCCATTTTCCTCCACATTTCCTTTTTCCTCGGGTAACCAATCCAAGGCTACCTCTTTCCATGTTCCTTGTCCCACGAGAGATTCTACCACCAATGTCTGAATCTCTGCTTTCTTCATACTAACTCGGACCTCCAAGTTACAAAATTTGGCCAATATCATGAGTTCCGAACTTTTTAACGCTTGGAACTGTGCTTCATTAGGGAACGCCACAAACTTTTCTGCGTCAAACACCATGGTGACTCTCAGTTAGCACCTGTTAACCTTCACACAAAAAAAATTCAAATTTTTAAAAAAATTTGGGAATGTTAGGAAATTCCAAATTTGGGAATTTTGGGAATGTTAGGGAATTCTATCCCGGACGAGGAGCCCCCAATTTCTGTTATGTGCTCCTCCCCAAACCCTGGTCACGGTGTACCTCCGAGCCCCGAGAGGAGTCACGGCAGAAAGATGTGTTATTCTGTGTGTCAAAGATCAATGGTGAAACCACACCAATTGTTACCAACAAACAAGTATTGTATCAAGGTCACACAAAAATAACAGCACAAAAACAATAGTAATCAATTGTACAACCAATATATTGTTACAGAACCGGAGGACGGCACTCCCGTTAGCAAGGGGGTTTAATGCCCTTGTCCTTCTCCGTCCCTGGAACTATCCCGCTACCTTGTGGGGTGGGATTGGCCGAGGTGATTGGTCAAGGGTTTCCCAGACACCTCCGCCAATCCCTCCACAAAGCAGGTGGATGGCCCCGCGCGAATGCTGGACAAGATGTTAATTTGCCGAGCGGTTTAGCAATCCGGAATCCAAGCCGTTATCGGCAGACTAAACCCGATTATAAAGCGTTGGCCGAAAATCGTGCCACAGGTACTCAATGGGGAAATCACTAAAGCGACTGGACGAGGAAGAAGCCAAAGTAAGGAGGAACAGGGATTTATAAACTGTTATTTACACACCAAAACCAAAGAGGAAAATAAATAAGAGTAATATACAGAAGAAGAAGAAGTCACAGTGCAATCCTTAATACAAGCTTAACTTATTCCCAGGGACAAACAAACAGAATGAACTCACGTACACAAATGGGATTGCGTGCAGGAATGGCTGGATGAGGGAGGAGAAAGGTCCATGTGGAACGGCAGGGCTGGAGGCGAGCAGCCGCCGACTTCCTGCACTCGAGTTCACACGGCAGGGGCTGCTCGAAACAGCATGTCAGACCTTCACGCAGGGGCTGCTCGAAGCGGCGTCTCGGGGCTTTACGCAGCTCGGTATCTCCTGCGTTATGCGTCTCTCTTGTACCTCCGCAGGTTGCGCGTCTCTTCACTGAACTGCGTTCGTGCTCCCTCACTCATCTGCCAGTGGGGCTGCGCACGCCGGGTTTTATTATCACCCCCGTGGAACCTTCACGAACCAGCTCGATCTTTCTTTCCACGCCCTCTCAAGCCATGCCCACTGAATCCTGGTTGGCTGGTAGGGGCTGGCTGACTCCACCTTTGGTGACGAGGTGATGCCACACCCGTAATTCAGCAGCTCCTCCCCCTTCTTCTCCGAGATGGCCCCGTGGGCAATGGAGTCTGAGGCGCTGAGAACCGAGCCAAAGCAGGAGCGGCGAACGCCGCAGTACTGCCGTTTTTAGGAGGCCATGGGTGTATTACAAGGGATCTATCTTATTTGATTTGATGCAATGGAGAGTCCATTATTGGGCACATAGCCGTACCTAAAAACACATAATAATGAAATAACTATAGAGAAGTCCTATGATTCGCTACGTGCTTGAACATGGACTAACTAAGGTGCAATCATTTCAATTAACAGCCCATTAAGGGGAAATGGACACAGGGGTATATTTATAAGGGAATTTTAATACTAAATTTACATGTGAAGGTTCTAAAAACTGCAACAATATCATTCCTGTGATGGTACCATCAGTTTCGTACAATATAACTCACTGTGCTCCAAGTGAGCTCAAAGAACATTCCCAATGTCTCTATCCCGGCATCAAGCCTAAGACGATCCACGCTCCAGAGATCGTCAGAACGATGTCGTATTGAGACCAGAATCCCATTAGGTTGACAGTCACACTGCCAAAGAGGGGCAAAAGTATCTTCAAAAGGCGACTGGGAAATCACACCTTCGGGTATGGACGTTCAACGGCTCCCTTTATGGCGAACCGCAAATTCCCACTCAAAATCCACGTTACACACACACACCAGGTTAACGTCTGGATGCGGTGAAATGGATGAAGCGAGGCGAAGAGCCCAGAGCGATGCGAAATCGGGCGCAAAGCAAAAACGGCCAGCTTTTTAAAGGCGTAACTGCCCTCAAACAACGATTCTCTTCGGAATCAACAGCAAAACCTGACACGCAGGTTTATCTGTCACAGCGATAACAACTCTATCGCAGGAATCCCTTTCCCAGGAAACGCAAAGTTCACTAGTGACCCCCGTTTGCCAACGTCTCCTCCAGGTCTCAAAGCAGCTCGGCTTTCTTGTCAAACCAAACCTGCTCCGCCTCCTTTTTCTCCTCCTCCTCTTCGTCGTCCGGTTCCCGATCCGGTTTCTTTTAACACTAACTTTTTCACCTTTTGAAAACAGTTCATAAACAATAATAGTTCACGAACAATAAACAAGAATAGAAAACAGTTCATAAACAATAAACCTTTTGAAAACAATAATAGTACATGGAACCAAAAATGTTTACAGTGGATGAGAACCACAACAACGGAAGTGACAAAAACGTAACAAGTGCAAGGGAGCTTCCCTTTCCTTCAGCCGCAGTTGTTGCTTTGACAGGCTGTGGTGCACCTGCATATGACAATCTCATGTTTATGATAGTATGTTCAGCAGCTCTGCAAAATCATAGTTGCTGGATTGCATAGTGCTCTGAAGTTTGTCTTTCAACTCTTGATCATGTTCATCTAAGTAACTGTAGAGTTGAGGAAGAAGTAGCTGCCACAGGGCCTGTAATGTGATCTTGTGAATTCTGATAGCACGTGCATATGCTTTGCCTCCCATGACATGCCTTGCTGCATTGGCTCCTAGAATTCCAGTTTCAATCCACACATCAGTTAAACCAGAGTCTTGCTGTGCTGTCCAATGACCCATAGGAAGTTCATTGCAGTATGCAGTCCACCAAGGCGTGGTATGAGGATATTCTCATATTCTGAGACTGACCACTTCAACTCCATTAACTTTCGAAATAAGGCTTCATCAACTGTTAGTACCACATACAGTACATTCAGAAAGTATTCAGACCCCTTTACCTTTTTCACATTTTGTAATGTTGCAGCCTTATGCCCTTATGCTGAAATCGTTTAAATTCATTTTTTCCCTCATCGATCTACACTCAATACCCCATAATGACAAAGAGAAAACAGGATTTTAGCAAGTTTTGAAAATTTATGAAAAAGAAAAAACTGAAATACCACATTTACATAAGTATTCAGACCCTTTGCTATGACACTTGAAATTTAGCTCAAGTGCCTCCCATTTCTCTTGATCATCTTTGAAATGTTTCTTCACCTTGATTGGAGTCCACCTGTGGTAAATTCAATTGATTGGACATGATTTGGAAAGGCACACACCTGTCTATATAAGGTCTCACAGCTGACAATGCATATCAGAGCAAAAACAAAGCCATGAGGTCGAAGGAACTGCCTGCAGAGCTCCGAGGCAGGGTTTTGTCGAGGCACAGATCTGGGGAAGCCTACAAAAACATTTCTGCTGCATTGAAGGTTCCCAAGAGCACAGTGGCCTCCATAATTCTTAAATTGAAGAAGTTTGGAACAACCAGGACTCTTCCTAGAGCTGGCCGCCCGGCCAAACTGAGCAATTGGGGGAGAAGGGCCTTGGTAATAGAGGTGACTAAGAACCCGATGGTCACTCTGGCTGAGCTCCAGAGATCCTGTGTGGAGATGGGAGAAACTTCCAGAAGGACAACCATCACTGCAACACTCCACCAATCTGGGCTTTATGGCAGAGTGGCCAGACGGAAGCCTCTCCTCAGTTAAAGACACATGACAGCCCACACAAAGGAAGGTTAGAAGCGACGGACTCGTTGGAGGAAAAGCGAGCTGACGTCAGAATATCGCGAGTAAAACCGCTTGCATTCTGCCCAGAGCTCTTCTTCCCTTTGCCTCTTGCCTTCCCTTGACTGTCCCTTCCTCCTTGACCTGTTCTTGCCTTTGAACTTTGGTGGAGAGACGAGCGCCGACGATTCTCTTCCCCTGCGTTCACATACGAACGACGAGCGCGACTTGGGTTGGAGCGCTGACGAGCGATCGTGCGGGCGTGCCGAGGGCCGCTTGGCGCCAACGACCAGGCAGTTCCCACCAACAACAGTGCAGCGTTGGACGAACTCACTCGATCCCAGACCATCCTTGATGAGGACACACTGCAGACAGATAAGACGCATCCACAACACGATGAGACATTTATTTCATTATCCTTCCCATCGTGTATTCGAAATATGTGTGTAAGAGCGCTCAATAGGGGGTTTAGTTTTATCACCGCGTTTCCCTGTCCCGATATTTATTAAATAAACCCTTGTGGCGGACACGATGGCTCGCTGGCGCAGTGAGATAATTCCGCGCACCAGTGGGTGTCGGCCACGCCCCAGGTGAGGCGTGGCCTCCAGATATACACGCGGGCTCGCAGCCCCGAGCACGGCAGTGCTGACGAGTGAGCAACCAATAAAGAGCTCGACTTAACCCAAAGCGTTGTGGCCTACCTTTCTTTAACGTGTGTGCCCAGCACCACACCCTTGTATTATTTTCCCAACCAACTTTAATCCCGTTTTCGTTTGTGAGTTATTTCCCAAGGGTGAAGTCATTGTCGGACCGTCAGGTAAGCCGGCATTCTCCCCTGAACCACCAACTAGTGTATCGAACCGCCATCAATTGGATTGCATGAACGCCTCATTAAGCTCGATATTCCATCCGCGATCCCCAGGTCTTAACCAAGGAGCAATCGCGAAACAAATAGTATTCAGGAGTGAGATTTGACCCCGATAGTACAAATGGTGTTAGTGAGCGAGATTCGGATCTGACGGACAAATTTTTTTTGTCCTCGGCTGCGATCGACATGGTCGGGCGTACATCGCGCCCGGCATTCAGATACAAATTTTTTTACGGTCGGAAGCGCTATAAATTGTCTCGTCGATTGGGGTGCGCGAACGCGAAATCGCGATTCGAAAATTTATATTTTTGATTGTTCTGAGATGAGATACACGAGCGGGAAACGCTTATAGCAGAGTGATAGTAGAGAGTACCAGAGCATAGTAGAGTCGAGACGTGGAGTAGAGTAGAGACATCTCTCCACTGAGCATAGTAGAGACGGCCCCCATGGACAACCAGGCCTTAATGAAATTTTTGAGGGAATTAATAAACGAAAAACTGGGAGGATTAAACGATAAAATGGATGCTCAGAGTGAGCAGATAGGGGGATTGAATAATAAAATGAATGCTCAGAGTGAGCAGATGGGTGGGTTGAATGAAAAAATGAATGCCCAGAGTGATAAAATTGATGAATGGACGAGTGAGTTGAAGGAAGGACGAAAGAATGGTGCCGTTGGGGCACAGGAGCAGGGAATTGAAATTGAATTAAAACGGGAGACTGCATGTTTGGAGGTGAATGGGGAGTGCCTGCAGTTGAATAGGGTGTAGCGGTTACCGGAAGCATGACACAATTACCGTGCACCGGCCGATGACGCAACCGGCGAGCGGTCACTTGTCCGGACTCGCCCGGGCGTGTCCACACTTGCCTTTCCCGGGCGAACACTTGTCTTGCATACCACGCCCCGTTGAGAGGCATGACTTACCTATTTTGCATACCACGCCCCGCCTGAGAGGCGTGGCTTTTGTGTGTTGAGTTTGTGATATAAATTGCCGCCCGTTCGATGGGCAGATTTAGTGTGCTTTTGGGTTCTTTGGTTTTGAGCTAAATAAATAGCTCGGTGAAACTTCGTTCCTGTGTCGTCCATTTTGTCTGGCTTTATCGTTCGAGCACAGCTCCCACAATTGGTGACCCCTTTCTAAGAACACGGCGATGGAGTCAGCTGCAGCTTTGAAGCTCCCGGGCTTCTGGGAGTCGCAGGCAGCCGTTTGGTTTGCCCAAACGGATTCTCAATTCGCCCTGCGAAAGATTACGGAGGACACGACGCGCTACCACCATGTGGTCTCCGCGCTCACCCCCTCCACCGCTGCCCGGGTCCTGAGCTTCCTCTAGCACCCGCCGAACGCCGACAAATACGGCGCGCTCAAAGGCCTACTCCTCGGTGCGTTTGGACTCACGGAGACCTGACCGCGCGTGACAACTAATCGACCTCCCGGAGCTGGGCGAGGCCCGTCCATCCGAACGCATGGACCACATGCTTGCTCTACTCGGCGACCACAGCCCAGATTTCCTCTTCCGCGAGCTGTTCCTCCGGCAGCTACCCGGGCAGGTATGATTAGCTTTGGCTAACTCGCCCATCACGGACCCTCGCGCCCTGGCCAAGGAAGCCGATAAATTTTTCTCGGCCAGGCGACACGTCGGAGCGGCCACCTGGGACCCTGGGTTGACCGAGGCAACGCCCGTGCCATGACCGGTGCCACCACCAGCCGAGTCCGCGCCACTGTCGGCAGCGGCCGCCGCGACGCCCCTTCGACTGAACCCGACGCGACCGCCGGAGCCTCCACCAGAGCGGACCATGTGCTATTACCACGCCAGGTTCGGGCAGAAGGCCAGAACGTGCCGCCCACCATGCACTTTCGGCAGGTCAGGAAACGACCAGGCCGGCGCTCGTTGCCTGCCATGAGCGTCGGCCATTCCGGCAGCCTTCTGTTTATCACGGGCACGGAGTCCGGGCGGCGTTTTTTGTGTGACACCAGCGCTCAGCTGAGCGTGATACCCGCCTCGGTGCAGGACAAACAGACCATGCTGTGCGGCCCCACCTTGGTCGCCGCAAACGGCTCCTCCATCCTCACCTTTGGTTCACGCAGCGTCGCATTCTGCTTCGGGGGCCAGCGCTTCAGGTGGGACTTCATCACGGCGAACGTGCCCATGGCCTTGCTGGGTGCAGATTTTCTTTGCGCGCATGGGCTTTTGGTCGACGTCAAACGGCGTCGGCTCATCAATGCGGAGACCTTCAGCTCGCTCGCTTGCTCATTGAGCGGCTCCGCTCTGACCAAGCTAGCTTGCGCGCTCCTGGCCGTGGACGATTTCACCCGCCTACTGGCCGAGTTTCCCGCCCTCACGCAGCCGACGTTTTCGGCCGTCACGGTCAAGCACGGCGTCGAACACCACCTCCCGACCACAGGTCCACCGGTCTACGCCAGGCCTCGCTGCCTCGACCCGGCCAAACTCGCCATGGCGAAGGCGGATTTCGACGCGCTGGAGCGATTGGGCATTGTGCGGCGCTCGAACAGCGAGTGGGCCTCGCCACTGCACATCGTGCCCAAACCGGGTGGCGGATGGCGACCATGCGGCGATTACCACCGCGTCAACGACGCCACCACCCCTGACCGGTACCCGATACCACACATACAGGACTTTTCTGCACGTTTGGCGGGACCGGTGATCTTTTCCAAGGTCGACCTCAATCGGGACGACCACCAGGTACCCGTCCAGCTGGCCGACATGCCGAAGACGGCGGTAATTGCACCTTTTGGCCTCTTCGAGTTCCTTCGCATGCCGTTCGGCCTTAAGAACATGGCCCAGGCCTTCCAGTGGCTGATGCACAGCGTGCTGCGTGACCTCACCTTCCTTTTCGTCTACTTGGACGACATTCTCGTCGCCAGCACTTCCCGGGCGGAGCACCTCACCCACCTGCGCACGCTTTTTGAGTGCTTCGGCCAGCACGGCCTTATCATCAACCCGGCGAAATGCCAGTTTGGCGTAACGGCCGACGACTTCCTGGGGCACCGCATCACGAAGCGCAGGGCAGTCCCGCTGCCTACCAAGGTGGAGGCAGTCACAAGTTTCCCGCGCCTCCGCTCCATCAAGGCCCTACAGGAATTTTTGGGGATGGTAAATTTCTACCACCGGTTCGTGCCTCGCGCCGCTCAACTCATGCGCCCCCTGTACAACGCCCTCCGGGGCAAGCCGGCCAAGCACGATGTCGCCTGGACCACAGAGATGGACGCGGCATTCACGGGCGCTAAGCTGGCCCTCGCCAACGCGACCATGCTGGCGCACCCGGCGCTCGACGCACCCATCGCCCTCACCACGGACGCTTCTGACTACGTGGTGGGCGCCGTGCATGAACAGTGGGTGAATGGGGCTTGGCAACCGCTGGCCTTCTTCAGCCAGCAGCTTCGCCCTAACGAACGCAAGTATAGCGCTTTCGACCGCGAGCTCCTCGGCCTTTACCTGGCTGTTCGCCACTTCCGCCATCTTTTGGAGGGCCGCCCGTTCATGGCGTTTGTGGACCACAATCCCCTGGTCTTCGCCATGGCCAAGGTTACGGAGCCGTGGTCGGCCCGCCAGCAGCGCCACCTCTCCACCGTGTCCGAATTTACGACGGACATCCGGCACGTCACGGGCAAGGACAACGCTGTGGCCGATTGCCTCTCCTGGCCCGCATGGCGGCTGACCAGACCGCTGACCCCATGGTGCAAGCCCTCCGGACAGCGGACACAGGCCTGCGGTTGGCCGACGTCCCCTTCGAGGACACAGGCACAGTTCTCCTGTGCGACGTTTCCCTGGGCCAAACTTGCCCCATCGTGCCCACCGGATGGCAGCGGCACATTTTTGACGCCCTCCACGGCCTTTCCCACCCAGGCCGGAAAGCATCACAGAAGCTCGTGGCAGCAAAGTTCGTCTGGCACAGGCTCCGTAAGGACATCCGCGACTGGCCCAATGCCTGTGTCACCTGCCAGCGCACGAAGGTCCACCGGCACACCCAGGCCCCGTTGGCACCATTCAACGTGCCCGCGCGGCGCTTCGACCACGTCAATGTGGACCTGGTGGGACCCTTTCCCTCCTTGCGGGGCTTCACCCACCTCCTCACGATGGTGGACAAGACCACCAGGTGGCCGGAGGCAGTCCCGCTGGCATCAACAACATCCGCCGACATGGCGCAGGCCTTCATTGGCACTTGGATTGCCCGTCTCGGTGTGCCCTCGGACATCTCCTCCGACAGAGGCCCGCAATTCACCTCCGAGCTTTGGGGCGCGGTCGCCCAGGCCTTGGGGGTCAAGCTTCACCGCACCACGGCCTACCACCCCCAAGCCAACGGCTTGTGCGAGCGGTTCCACCGCTCGATGAAGGCCGCTCTCATGGCCAGCCTCCAGGACGACGGTTGGGCCGACAGGCTCCCGTGGGTCCTATTGGGCCTCCGAACGGCCCCTAAAGAGGACCTCCAGGCTTCCACCACCGAGCTGGTCTACGACCAGCAACTGCGCGTGCCGGGCGAATTCATCCCTGACGCCACCGGCTCCTGCTCCGTGGCTCGCCAACGCTCGGTCCTCCAGGAGGCTGCCAGGAGATTTGCCACCGTGCCCACGTCCCACCATGGCTGCCCCCAACTCCACGTCCCCCCAGCACTTCGCACTGCGGAGTACATTTTTATCCGGCATGACGCACACCGGGGACCGCTCCGGCCACTGTACGATGGACCTTTCCGGGTCCTGAAGAGGGACGACAAGTCGTTCATTGTCGACATCGGCGGCAAGCTGGACCGCATCTCTGTGGACCGCCTCAAGCCGGCCCATTTGGACCTCGACCAACCACCATGGTTGGCCCTTCCTCCACGATGGGGCCATCCCCCGTCAGCCAAGCCCCCCGCACGACCATCCACCGCCACGCCACCGAACACCCCCACACAAATTGCCAGGGGTCGTTTCGGCCGGGTCATCAGGACCCCCATCAACCTGACTCTCCCGGTGCAGGTTAATTCTGGGGGGGGGGGGGGGGGGGGGTGGGGTGCATCTAGCGGTTACCAGAAGCAAGACACAATTACCGTGCACATGCCGATGATGCAACCGGCGAGCGGTCACTTGTCCGGACTCGCCCGGGCGTGTCCAGACTTGCCTTTCCCGGGCGAACACTTGTCTTGCATACCACGCCCCGTTGAGAGGCGTGGCTTTTGTGTGTTGAGTTTGCGATATAAATTGCCGCCCGTTCGATGGGCAGATTTAGTGTGCTTTTGAGTTCTTTGGTTTTGAGCTAAATATATAGCTCGGTGAAACTTCGTTCCTGTGTCGTCTATTTTGTCTGGCTTTATCGTGCGAGCACAGTTCCCACAAGGGAATGTAAAAATGTTTATGGAGAATGTTTGTTACCTGTGGGCCTGGAAGTTTATCGGGGCCGGGTGTATGTCACAACACCTCAACAGGGAGATGGATTGGAATCCTTACGACACCAGTACAGTTGTGCAGAGCAAGAGGTATTGGGGGTCCGTGTGGTGGAACTGGACCGGTTGTGCAATGATGGAGGCCTGTGGGGGCCAGAAATTATTTGGGATGATAATGTACATGATGTGACCCAGCGGTTGAGGACCTGGGACAGTCCCATGAGGGTAGAGTTTGACCAGGCCCAAAGGAGTTTGGGGGTTGAGGCGAGTCGGTCCATGGAGGCGGTTGTGGTGACCAAGGGGACCCTCACCATGCATAACGATTGGGTAGAAGAGGCTCCGAAATTGCATACCCTGCAGGGGGAGTGTGTTGGCTCCAAGCTGGATTTGGATATGGGAGAGTCGGGAGATAGAGCCTCGGAGGATTTGGCCCCAGTAGGGAATGTGCAATAGCTGCAGGGAGGGGCAGAACAACCTGTGGTAGGAGTTGTTACCTGCAGCTGCGGTTTGGCACAGGTGGTGAAATTTTTTGAAAGGAAAACGAAAATTACATTTAAATGGGAATTGCATTTGGAACAGCCTTGGTGAGAGTTGGTCCCCACGCTGTGGGATTAAGACCAGGAGAGGTCATTGGGGATGGCCTCGGGAAAAATTTGCCCCATTTCAAAATTTGGGTATGCCAGCCAGCTGGGTGGCTGAGCTGGCGAGATTTGGACGTGGGGTCCAGCCATGGGTGTCGTGGTACGACCAGGGCCCCACGGGGGGTCTGGTGGAGTGTGGCGTCCCTTGTCCATTGGGGCGCTGCCCGAGCAGGTGGTTCGGGTTGGCAGGGTCACCAGACCATGGTGGGGGTAAGACCATCAGGGGGTCCGGGGTGTTTTCTCACAGGCCTAGGATGGCGTATATTGAGGACCACTAGGGGGAGTGTTGTGGGTCGCGCTTTGGTGCCGGCATCGCAGACGGCCAACATGGACCTGATGTCGTGACCGCCCGGGCATGCGGCCTGGCACCTTCTCCCTGAGACTCTGGGACAGCCAGCATGTGGTGACCTGCCATGCTGTGCTGGTCTATGGATGCGGGTCGAACCGAATGTCCAGGGATGGACCTAGCCTGCCGGTCAACCATTGGGGCATCTGTGGAACATGATGGTGAGAATGTCTTCCACAGATGTCTCGTTATGATTTGTGGGCTCTCGGTTTGGGGAGAGAGCCATGGGATTGTTGAATCGGGAGTGTGCAATGTGCCGAGCAGATGGGCCATGCTCGGCTGGCATGTGTATTGCAATGCATCCTTCTTTGGTGAGATTAGTAAAATGTGAAAAATATTTGGCATGGTAATCTGAGGGTAGATGCAAATTTAAGGGTTAATTCTGGAAAGATGCATGGTGGTCACTGACAGCAGCGACACCATTATTGATCCAGGTGTGTTAGACCAAAGTGTTTGAGGCTGTGATAAAATTGACAGGTTAGCAGGACAGAGCCTTCAACTGGTTACGGGGGCGACTGTGCCAATATTTGGGACACGGGGTTATAGGGATGAAGTTGTGTCGTTTGCAGGTCAACGTGGTGTTATGGGTGTCCAAGGTGTGTGGACCATGTCCTCTGGGGGAGTCTCCTGGTGGAGCATGGCTGTCGACTGGACCTTAGCATGGTTAAGTGTGGGTGGGCACTGGGGGCTGCAGTTGTGTGGACTGGGGGATGAGGGCGGCGTAGGTGACGTGAAGGGAATGCCATGCACTGCGTCTGTCTCCACAGGTCCGAGGTTGTGAGTGTGGTCGTGTTGTTGGCAGCAGGTGCTCACCACATTGGCCAGCTGGGGCTCGTGCAGCTGTGTTCCTCGCAGGTGGGGCCGAAGGATGAATGGTGGGTTGCATCCTTATGGACACTCATGGGCCATGTTGGCGTTTCGACTGCTCAGCTTGTCCCGATGACCCTTGCACGGTGGAGGTGCGGAGCTGGCGTAGCCACATGTAGTAGTTTAGTACAGTTCACCGTTGGGTGCAGATCCACATACCTGCCAGTATAGTAGGGAGAAAAGTGCAATTTGTAGAAGATTGATTGACCCAATGAGAAATTTGGGGATTTTGAGGGTGGATGGCACTTTTGGACCTGACCAACTGGAAATTACCTGCACGTCAAGGTAGAGTTAAGGCCTTGATGGTTACTGTACCAGGCTTCACGACTTGCTCTATAAATTGGGGACACGTAATTTGGAGAAGGGGGCGGATGAGAGTGATGACATGGTTGGTGATGGGGGATGGAATGTGTGCCACACAGTGTCTTGTGGGGGGCAATTGTTTACGTGTGGAGGTTTGGCGTTTTCATGTGGTCGTGAGGGTGGAGATTATGGATGAGTGATGAATACTGTGATTTTCGAAAAATGTGATTTAAATGAATAGGGGATTTCACACAATGGCAGGCCATGGCAACAACTCTTTTGTGCCATCTATGGAAATGTGTTGGAAAATTGAATTGCAGCTGTTACATGCTCCTCCCCAAACCACGGTCATGGTGTACCTCCGAGCCCCGAAAGGAGTCACGGCAGAAAGATGTGTTGTTCTGTGTGTCAAAGATCACTGGTGAAACCACACCAATTGTTACCAACAAACAAGTATTGTATTAAGGTCACACAAGAATAACTGCACAAGAACAATATTAATAAATTGTACAACCAATATGTCATTCCTGTCATGGTACCATCAGTTTCGTACAATATAACTCACTGTGCTCCAAGTGAGCGAAAAGAACATCCCCAATGTCTCTGTCCCGGCACCAAGTCAAAATCGATCCACGCTCCGGTGTTCACAAGAACGATATCGTATCGAGACCAGAATCCCGTCCGGCTGACACTGACAGTCACGCTCCCAAAGATGCACCCAAATCCCTTCCCAAAGAATCCCAAATCCCCCAAAAAATCCCAAATCCCAAATCCAAATCCCAAATCCAAATCCCAAATCCAAATCCCAAATCCCTTTCCCGGGAAACCCAAAGTTCGCTCGTAACCCCTGTTCGCCAGTGTTTGCTCAAGACCTCAAAGCAGCTCGGCTTCTTTTCGACCTCACTTGCTCCGCCCTTTTTTCCTCCTCTTCTTCTTCTTAGTCCGGTTCCTGATCTGGTTCCCGGTTTCTTTTAAAACACTAACTTTTTCACCTTTTGAAAACAGTTATCTCCATTTCACTTAAACGATAACAATAATAGAACATGTGTTACGGGGTCAACCTCAAGGGGAGCCCCGGCAGAAAGATGTATGGTCCTTGGGTGAAAATAAGTCAATCAATAACGAGTCCACACCAAGGGTTACGAACAAACCCCAATATATTCCCAAATCCCGCACAGGAATCACAATGCGTTTACAGCACTTCCATACAATCCTTATCTATAGTATAGGTGGCGCCACCTTAACCCACAACAGTGTTGGCAACACTCACGGCCCTTGCCCCCAATGTCTCTGCACGCCTCCCAGGTGACGTCGAGTCGATCCAGCGATCGGGGAAGCAATGTCCGATTCCTGCACGCCTCCCAGGTGACGTCGAGTCGATCCAGCGATCGGGGAATCTATGTCCGATTCCAATCCGGGGCTGGGAGTGAGGATACTCGACAACCTCAGCGAGGATACCCGACTTCGCAGGTTCCACAGTAATCTGGCGCTTTCCTGACGCGCGGACTTCGGTTCACAGAGGCACGGTTCCCTTGTCCTTCACGTTCGGCGGCTCGGTCTCGAGCTGCAGTCTCAACTCTCAACCGTCTCCTTCCAACCTCTTTCGCGCACCAGGCCCAAGGTGCGACCCGTACACACCCTCGTAGGCGTCGAGGCGAACAGCGCCAGGCGCTTGGTTCCTTCCAGGACCACACGGCACCTTGACACGTACCCGGCAATCAATCACCCCGCGCAGGTAACTCCTCTTGCCAGACGGGCTTTTCCAACTCCGTTCCAAAGTAGGTAACGATCGCCTCCGCTCGCGTCGGAGCTCTCCAAGCTTAAGATGGCTGCCCTCCCTTCTCCTCCTCCTCTTCTTCATGATCCCGTTTCCGGTCTCGTTTTTCCCAGAAGGGCTCCTGACCCTTTAATCACAACAACCTTGAATAGAATATACATTAATAAGAAATGACCTGAATTGTAACCCCCTTAAACCCGGAATTTGTAACACTCCCCCCCTTCAAGAAAGAAAGTTTGAACCCAGCGAAAACTTTCTTTGCAGGCCAACTTTGATAAACAAACCAGATAACTCACACCCCCAAATCATCAGTTCCCCCCGGACACAATTATCACTTAAAAATAAAGCAACAAAATTTCACAAAACCCCCAGAGATTCCAAAGGTAATTCACTCTGGACCAAGCGTCAACAACTTCTAGTTTCTCTTGAATGACAGTTAAGAGGTGGTGACCAAAGCCCCAAAGTTAAACCTCTCGATAGCACTTTTTCAGGAGGCCCAGCTGAGTATTCACTACATGGACGCCTTAAGGAATGTGGAGTTCACGGTTAGTCTGGGGAGGAAAGTTCATTACATGGATGCCTTTAAGAACGTGGAGTTCACGGTTAGTCCGTGCAGGAAAGTTCACTACCTGGACGCCTTTAAGAACGTGGCATTCACGGTTAGTCTGTGTAGGAGCCCAGGCTCGGCGGCTCCACCGTATATAGTGCTTCAACTTCTCCGGACTCCTAACAGTTATGGTGGGACCTCTTGTCCCAGCCGTTACCTGACTGGCGGTCTCCTTCTCGGCCAGTGCTCTGACAATCATTCTTTCGGGAGGTGCCGTAACTCTGGGAGCCTCCATAGTAATATCGGCTGCTGCCAACACCAAAACTACCGCCAAGTTGTCCTCTTCTGTAGACCTCTAGACGCCGACGAAATGCCTTCCCTACTGTTATGGTCCGACCCTCCAAATCCTTACCATTCCAATTCTTCTCTGCCTCTCTGGCGTCTTTTGTGCTTGCAAACGTGACAAAGCCGAACCCTTTTGACCGTTGCGTTTCCCTGTCTTTTACCAACCGCACTTCCACCAGCGGCCCATATCTGTTGAAGACAGAGGTCAGAACTGCTTCCTTTGTTTTGAAGTTCAGTCCCCCTACAAATAAGTTGGTACGTTTGTCGCCATCCCGAGCTGGTGTGGTATTATTTTCCCTGCTGGGCTCTTTACCAACCCCCGGGTTACCATAAACTTGACCCCGGCCCAATCATTCCCGATAACCACAGATACTCCCTTTAGAGGAAGCGTGGCTTGTAAACCGACGGTGACCGGTCCTGACACCAAATCGGATTCCAAATGGATGACATGAAGTGGCGCACTAACACAGCCACCGATCCCTTGTAACCGAACACTATCACCAGTTGCAGTACTCTTTGACAATGGCAAAATGCCTTCAAGCATTAAGGATTGATGGGCTCCTGTGTCCCTCAATACCCTAACAGGTCTTGGGTTAGTCAAGTCTCCCTCGAGTGAGACAAACCCCTCATAAATAAATGGTTGGTAACTCTTCTGTGGGCGATTTTTTACACTTGCCATCACATTCGGAGTTGTAATAGTCAGACTCCGCTCTGGGTTTTCCCTTTTCATGAGGTAACAACTGGACATCAAGTGTCCAGGTTTCTTGCAAAAAGCGCAAACAGGCCCGGAGGAAAAACTCGTGGTCTGCCTCGGGCCCCCCGGAATATAAGTTTGTCTTGGGCCCGTCGCCCTCTGATTTCGAACAGTTCGGGTATCAGCGTTGTCCCCATAATCATCTCGAGGCCGCCGCCATGTATTGTCGTTCTCTGCACCTGCTGTTCCACAACTCCCCTGCGGAAATCTAGGCGAGGAGTTAGGTTCGTGGACCCCTATCCGGTGTGTTAAGGCATAATCATCTGCCATGGTGGCTGCGTCCCACAACTTCGGTACTTTCTTTTCCTGCAGGTACACTTTGATGTCCTCGTGGACACACTGTTGAAATTCCTCCACCAGGATCAAGTCACGCAATGCTTCGAAGTCGTTCCCGACTCCTTTTGACTCACACCACCGATCAAACATGTTTTCTTTCACTCTGGCAAACCCCACATGGGTCTCACTCTCCCTCTTCCTGGCATTCCTGAATTTTTGCCGGTAAGCTTCAGGAACCAACTCATACGCTTTGAGAATGTGCTTCTTCAATACCTCATAATCTGCACATTGGTCCATTGGTAGCGCCGAATAAATCTCTTGAGCTTTACCCACCAGCACACTTTGCACTAGTATGGTCCAAGCCTCCTCCGGCCAGTTTAACTGTCGAGCCACTTTCTCAAAGTGTGGAAAAAATTGAGTGACTTCCTTTTCACTGAAGGGTGGAACCAGCCTCACATGTCTGCCCACATCCCAGGTTTTCTGGCTAGGTGTCGACCCCGTCAGCAAGGGTGGTACCTCTCCCCGTTCTCTCATTAAATCCAGCTCCTTGAATTTAATCTCTTGCTGAAGTGCCAGATCACGTTCCTTCAACTCCCTTTCGGCTTTTCTCTCCTCTGCTTCGAGTTCCCTGGCCGCTCTCCCCTCCTCTGCTTTTCTCCCTTCTAACCTTTCCTGGAGTTCTCGTTCCACTCTCCTTTCCTCTGCTTGTTTCTCTTCTCTCCTCTCTTCTGCTTTCCTTTCCTCTTCTGCTCTTTCCTTTCCTGCTTTCCTTTCTTCTTCTGCTCTTTCCTTTTCTGCTTTCCTTTCTTCTTCTGTGAACCTTTCCTGGAGTTCTCGTTCCACTCTCCTTTCCTCTGCTTGTTTCTCTTCTCTCCTCTCTTCTGCTTTCCTTTCCTCTTCTGCTCTTTCCTTTTCTGCTTTCCTTTCTTCTTCTGCTCTTTCCTTTTCTGCTTTCCTTTCTTCTTCTTTCAACCTTTCCTGGAGTTCTCGTTCCACTCTCCTTTCCTCTGCTTGTTTCTCTTCTCTCCTCTCTTCTGCTTTCCTTTCCTCTACTTTGATCCGTTCCTGGCTCCGTAATTGCAACTCCAGTTTCCGGAGCTCAACGTCTTCTGGTTCTTCGGGTAGCCACTCCCAGGCTAACTCGTCCCATGTTCCTAATCCCACCATAGACTGTATCACCGTGGTCTGCAACTCTGCCTTCCTCAACTTAGTTCGGACCTCCAAGTTAAAATGTTTGGCCAATTTCAAGAGGTCCGATTTTAGTAATGCTCGGAACTGTGCCTCACTAGGGGTTACCGCAAAGTTCTGTGCCACAAACGCCATGGTGACTACTGGTAACACCTGTTAACCTTCACCCCAGAAATTTCCAACAAAGAAAAGCAACAGTATTACTATTATTGCTATTGTTTTTTTTTGTTGTTGTTGTTGTTGTTGTTGTTGTTTTGTCAGCAGAGCAAAACAATTTTGGGAACGTTGGAAAAGTTCCCACTCTTGGGAATTATTTCCCGGACAAAAATGTAGAAAATTTTATAGATCCCGGACGTAGACCCAATTGCGAATCCGCAAATTGTAATTTGGACGAGCCCCCAATTCTGTTATGGGGTCAACCTCGAGGGGAGCTCCGGCAGAAAGATGTATGGTCCTTGGGTGAAAATAAGTCAATCAATAACGAGTCCACACCAAGGGTTACGAACAAACCCCAATATATTCCCAAATCCCGCACAGGAATCACAATGCGTTTACAGCACTTCCATACAATCCTTATCTATAGTATAGGTGGCGCCACCTTAACCCACAACAGTGTTGGCAACACTCACGGCCCTTGCCCCCAATGTCTCTGCACGCCTCCCAGGTGACGTCGAGTCGACCCAGCGATCGGGGAAGCAATGTACGATTCCTGCACGCCTCCCAGGTGACGTCGAGTCGATCCAGCGATCGGGGAATCTATGTCCGATTCCAATCCGGGGCTGGGAGTAAGGCTCCTCGACAACCTCAGCGAGGATACACGACTTCGCAGGTTCCGCAGTAATCTGGCGCTCTCCTGACGTGCGGACTTCGGTTCACAGAGGCACGGTTCCCTTGTCCTTCACGTTTGGCGGCTCGGTCTCGAGCTACAGTCTCAACTCTCAACCGTCTCCTTCCAACCTCTTTCGCGTGCCAGGCCCAAGGTGCGACCCGTACACGCCCTCGTAGGCGTCGAGGCGAACAGCGCCGGGTGCTTGGTTCCTTCCAGGACCACACGGCACCTTGACACGTACCCGGCAATCAATCACCCCGTGCAGGTAACTCCTCTTGCCAGACGGGCTTTTCCAACTCCGTTCCAAAGTAGGTAACGATCGCCTCCGCTCGCGTCGGAGCTCTCCAAGCTTAAGATGGCCGCCCTCCCTTCTCCTCCTCCTCTTCTTCACGATCCCGTTTCTGGTCTCGTTTTTCCCAGAAGGGCTTCTGACCCTTTAATCACAACAACCTTGAATAGAATATACATTAATAAGAAATGACCTGAATTGTAACCCCCTTAAACCCGGAATTCGTAACACATGGAACCAAAAATGTTTACAGTGGATGAAAACCACAACAACGGAAGTGACGAATCCGTAACACAGCGGTGGAGGAAATGTGTTTTGGGGTTTTGTGGGTGGGGAAGGTGTGCGTGTCCGCAGGTACAGATCAAGCTCTGAGGAGCGATGACTGCGACCCCCCTCTGTGGCAATTACCCCTGGCAGCCAGTGGTATCTGGAAATAGTAGCTTGTTGGTGGAGGGTCTGTTTGGGCGCCCTGGGGTAGAAGACTCCCGGCGACCCGTGTGGCTGCGCTGAAGCAGGAGGCCACGGAGCCTGGTGTGTCGAGACCCCCACCGGCGGGTAATGGCGGAAAGGGCTGTTTGACTGTCATGGGGCCAAGAGGTAAAGGGGGGGGGGGCAATGAAGTCGGAAGTCAAGTGACTTGTTTTTGGTACTGCGGGCACCACAGCCTGAAGTACCCCCACCATCTTGATTGTGCAGTACCTCCCACTGCCTAATAGAAATGAACACACACACGAATATGACATCAATGCCATGGTCCTGCAGGGGGGTAAAATATGTGCTCTAGTGATTTCGTGTTGTAACGATTTTTGGAATGAGAATGAATGGTTATGGGTTTGTGTTGAATGAATGTGGGCGAAAGCCACCGAGCCATGTCACTCACCTGTAACACCAGGACAGGGCCTGCGGAGATTTAGGGGTGCATTGGGATGGCCCCGCAGGTAAGGTGGCGTCTTGTGCCATCCACCGTGGGACGTGGTGTAGAGACTGGGGTTTGTATAAATGTTTAATAGAATTTTTGCTGGCTGAGTTTTTGAAGTTTTGATTTAGGTTAAGGTTTGTGGTTAAGTTAGATTTTGAGTGCTTGTTGCTGTTTCCTCCCACCACATGAGCGACCAATGAAAATGATTGTAAATATTTGAAATGCATGATTGTTTAGGGGGTTAGCATGTTAAGGAGCAGAGGTAGGTAGCGCTGGCTCACTTCCCACAGCCATCCTGCTTTATGTCATAGGCTAATTAGGTGTGAAACAGTAAGAGCTGAGACTGGAATGGTTGTGCCTGCAGTGAACCTTGCAGGGGCTACGGTTCCAGGGTGGGGGCTGTGTTATGAATTTGGGGTAGTGGAAATATCGAGATCTAGGTAGGACTGTGGAGGTATCATGCTTCATTTCTCGTGGGTAGCGAGAACCATTTCTATGTACAGTAAGTTGGGACCTGTAGTCGAATGTCAGAGGAAGCTGCGTGTCTGTGTCCCCGCCACGAGGGGGTGGGGCTTGGTAACTATAATTAGGGAATACGCTAACTCCATTGTGTGTCGTTCTCTCTGTGTGCATCCCAGTGTCCCTGATGGCAATACATCCATGAGACACTTAGATAGGCCCTGAGTGCACCACATTAATTAAATCATTAATGAAATCGGAGATCATGTGAGATCTTGGAAACGACGTCACGGATTTTCGAAGCTCCACACGGTCTCCACGTTTTCAAAGTTAAGTCATTGTTCACAATTGTATTTTGTCGAAACTGTATTTATCTTTCGGCGTGTGAACCTATAGTGTGCCCCTTAGAAGTTCCTCGATGTTTATCTTTCATAAATTAATCGTTTCTGTTTGCCGCGCCGGCCGCGTGTGAGGCCTTGCAGCCTCAGGCTTCCCCCGTTGAAGTTTGTTCCTTCCTTCGCTGTTTTTGCTAGGTTTTTTGATTTGCCCTTCTCCCCAAAACTTCACCGAACATCTACTCTTTGTCTAACGTTGTAAACCCCAACCCACCCCCCCCCCCCCCCCCAAAAAAACAAAAAAAAAACAACTTTTATTTCCCTTTCTCCTCGTGTGATTTTGTCCCATTGTGCGCCTCTGTCCATGTGTGCTGTCCCGCCCCACCACCATCATCCCATTGCCTTCCACCTTTTGCCCTGTTCAAGTGACTCGTTGATGTCCCTCTCGGCTCCCTCTCCCCGTTGTTATTTTTGTGAATATAAGATTGTTCTTCACGGTTCTGTTTAAATATGTTTAAACTTTCCCCTGCAGTGTTTTATTCAGTGGCTTATTACAACACGCTGTTTTTCTTCCTATTTAAAAGGCTCTTTTCAATTTCTTCCTCAACTCATCCCACTTAAAAAAAAATTCAATCTCTTATAATTCTTTCTCACTACATGCTCTAAATTCTCATTCATTCCACCCCTCCTCCATCGTTCTTAAACGGATCGCTAACTTGAAAATCGCAACAAACCCAATTTGTTACAAATGTTCATCTTTCATTAATCATCCACTTTCTAAACTCCCCACTTGCCCCTCCCATTCAAAACTCCACCGCAACCCCTCCCCTTGAAATCTCCCCCCCCCAACCATCCATCCCAAATTCTCCCTCCTCCCACCTCCTTCTCAAAGCTGCCTCCTCCCCACTTCATCTCCCTTCTATCTCATACCTCCACCTCCCCCAACCTTCTACTTACCTCTGCCCCCCCCTCACTGTGCCTCATCCCATCACCATCAAACCTCTCGTCCTCCTCATCCTTCCCTTTCTTGTAACTTCTGTAATCTCTGACACACTATCAACTGCTCTTCCTACCTCCCCCTCTCATCCTTCATCTGACCCTACCCCTCCCCTCCCCTATCCTGCGGCTGCACCCGATGCTCCCCCTCTCTCCTCATGAACGGTATGGGCCTCAAACATTCGGGGCCTTCGCTTAAACCTGATTGATCTCTCCATTCAGGTTGCTTCTGACAATCCAGACTTGATCTGCTGAACAGAAACTTTCCTCCTTCAAGATGTCTCTGATTCCTTAAAATCTCTTCCTGGTTACTCCCTCCTCCGGTATGATAGACCTGAGCCTCGTCCAGGTGGTGGGGTGGCTATCTTTATCAAAAACTCTCTTCCTCACTCTCCTTGCACTGCCCTCTCTCCACACCACCCCCAGGAGTACCTCTGGCTATGACTTCCTCTCAGCTCCCACCTTTTGTTCATATGTGTTTTATACCGTCCTCCAAACAATGATGACTCCATTTACATCTCGCTGTCGGACAACATGGACCAACTTCTATCAACTCATCCAAACTCTCTCTTCCTCATATGTGGCGACTTCAACTGTCATCGGGCCAGCTGGCTGGGTGTGGGTTCATCTCTCACCAGCCATGGCACCTCAGCAAAGGACTTCTGTGACTCATTGGGACTGACACAATCTGTCAATTTCCCGACCCGGATCTCAGTCAATGGAATATCTTCTCTTCTGGACTTGATTATGACTAACTTCACAGCAAATGTCTGCTCCTCTTCTTCTGCTCCAATCGGTTCTTCTGATCATGTGCTTGTTAAAGTGGACATCTCTCTGGCCATTCTCAGAGAGCTTCCTCAGCACCGACGAGTCTGGCATTTCACTGAGGCTGACTGGCACGGTCTGCAAGCAGCCATCAATCATCTGGACTGGTCTCCCATCTCTACTGCCTCTGACATCAATTCTTCCTGGGAATTCTTCCAAAGCAAACTGCTCCCTCTCATGCACAGATTTATCCCATCTCGTCTTCAGTTGTCTTACCCTTCCTCCCATCCATGGTACACTGAATCTTGTGGTGAGGCAGTTGCCTTGAAACAACTTGCCTTTGCCTCTTGGAAGGCAAATCCAACTGAAGGCAATCTCAGTTCCTTCCACCAAGCTCGGAACAAGTGTATATCTACCCTCAGGAGTGCCAGGAAGCACTATCTCTCCACACTCAAGATTGAACTCTCAAACCTGTCTCCTTCCTCCAAATCCTGGTGGCGTCTGGTCAAATCCGTTTCTGGTGTTTGTTCCCCCTCCATCCCCTCCCTTACCTCAAATGGCTACACAGTTGACACCGCATGTGACAAAGCCGAATGACTCAACTCTGTGTTTGCCTCAAAATCTTGTGTCCCAAACCCATCTCTCTCTGTTCTCACCTTTCCAAGTCGAACCCAACTGCTCCTGGACTCTGTGTCCTTCTCTCCTGACAAGGTGGAGAAGTTTTTGTCAAACCTTGACTCTGATTCTGCAACTGGACCAGACGGCATCAGGCCACGGGTCCTAAAATCCTGCTCTGCCGCTCTATCTCACACTCTCTTTTCTTTTCACCCTCTCTTTTGCTCAAGGTCATCTGCCAGCATCTTGGAAATCAGCAAACATGACCGCTTTACACAAAAAATGTGCAAAAACAGATCCTTGCAACTACAGACCAATCAGCCTGCTTCCAATTATCAGCAAAGTCATGGAATCCATCATTGCTTCGGATATCAAATCCTTCATCTTCTCCAATGGCTTGATCTATGATCATCAATTTGGGTTCAGACCAGGTCATTCTACTCTGGACTGTGGACATGTTGCTTCTGCTGTCTCAACAATGGATGGAGGTCCTCAATGCCAAACAGGAAATCAGAGCTGTCTCACTTGACATATCACGTGCCTTCGACACGGTCTGGCACCCAGCTCTGCTCACCAAACTCTCCTCCTATGGTATCCATGGAAATCTCCCTCATGGCTTGTGGACTTCCTCTCTGGTCGTAGGCAACGTGTGGCCCTGAATGGATTTCTCTCATCTCCCCCTTCCTGTTCTGGCTGGAGTTCCCCAAGGTAGTGTTCTGGGCCCTGTGCTATTTCTGGTCTTCATCAATGATCTCTCCGACTCTCTGGAAAATCCTCTCTATCTCTTTGCTGATGACTCCACTCTCTGCCGCTCCATTCCTCATCCCTCAGTCTGGCAGTCTGCAGCCTCCTCACTCTCTGCAGACCTGGACAAAATCACAGACTGGTCAAACAAGTGGAACATGTCTTTCAATCCTGACAAATCTCACACTCTTACAATGTCTCTCCGAAAGGACCGACTGGAAAACCCTCCCATCTACTTTCTCTAGATGTAAAAAAACAAAAGGGAAAGCAAGGCCCTAACTTCATATTCTGAAAATGAAGTCTCGATGAGTCGATCAGAAACTCAAGGTTAGAAACACATTTGGTGGGGTTAAAGTTTTTATTGGACTTCAGTCGACACACACAAGTAGTCTATGTATGGACAAGGTAAAAATCTCGAGTCATTGTATTTGCAGATCTTTCGGACTACCAGAAGTAACGTGCATGTTCCTAATATATATAATGTATTGCAGTGAATTTGTTTGTAATGT
Source organism: Myxine glutinosa (assembly GCF_964187855.1). Lineage (NCBI taxonomy): Eukaryota > Metazoa > Chordata > Myxini > Myxiniformes > Myxinidae > Myxine > Myxine glutinosa. The sequence continues at coordinate 392,336,490 of NC_136261.1, forward strand.
TTTAATTGTTTCTTCCTCCACGAGGACCATCTTGATGAGACGCAGTACGAGCTTGGCCGAGCTGATAATCTGCGAAAGCTGAACCCCAATGCTGTACCAACAAAGTTCGCCTTCACTCCAGTAAGGACTTCTGCCCCTCGACGACTTCCCTGAAGAGAGGCTGGGATGCCATCGACCATGATTCTGCAAATCCGAGCAAACAGATCCGGCTGGACCATTCCTACTGCATGCTCACTGATCACCTTCCACCAGATGACATTTCACATCCTCAAAGTGATGGTGAGTGTACAGTAAAAGCATTGATATGTTTTACATCAATTTCAGCCTTTCCACAAAAGAGGGACATTCCAAGTGTAGTTTACGAAACTTTCCTTCCACTTGCATGTTCACTAACTCCACCAAACTTCAAGGGAATTGCAACATTCTTTTGATGTGATGAGGACACAGTAGGATGCTCAGTTACCTAATGCCGTCATGTGAAGGAATCCTGAGAATTTCAGGTGAAAAGTGAATATTTACAATCTTAAAACAGCACTTAACAGGTTCACAATGATCGTTGAGATGATGCAGTTGGGGGAATGTTATCATGAAATCATCCTCATTTTTATTTTCATGATGACATTTAACAGAGCAGCTCCATGAGTGAGAATTTTGTTGATTTGAAGAAGGGCATAATCCAAAAATATACCCTCTTATGATTTTATTTTATTTTTTATTTTATACAGAGTCGAGGTTCGTGAAAGTGCTAACATTTATCAAACAAACAAATCAAACAAACAAGAAAACAAACTATATAAAAAGGGGAGCGGTCGACAAGATGGGGAGAGAAGGGGAGGAAGCACACAAACACAACATTTGAGAGCAGGGACATCGGGAGATGTGTGGGAGGGAGAGGGCCTGGGGGGAGGCAGGATAGGTATAAAACGTAAGGACTTCCAGGAAAGAAGTCAAAAGTCACCTCAAAAAAGTGGATTTGGGGTGAAATTAGCGGGGGTAGAAAAGATCAAGGTTTTGGATGGGGGAAGATAAGAGATGGTGGTGAACAGCCGTTTTAAAGACCTGGAGGGAGGAGTGGGATTAAAGAGAGTGAGGGAGTTTATTCCAGAGGAGGGAGAAAAGAGGAATGAAGGAGTGAAGGTGAGCAGAGAGTCTTGATTTTGGCAGTTTAACCAGAAGAGGGTTGCAGGCAGATCTTGTGCGACCTGTAGGAATATTTGGGGGACAGAGCCCAGAGAGAGCTGGGTGAGCAAGGCCGGAGAGGAGTTGGTAGAAGACGGAAAGACCACCAACCTGCCTGCGGTGAGTAAGTGAAAGGCCCTCGGAGATAGCGTCATCGCGGGAGATTCCAATGATTCTGAACGCTTTGGTTTCAACAGCGTGAAGACGAGCTAGGTGTGAGGCAGGAGCACCAGCCCAGAGGGGAGGGCAGTACTCCATTGAGCTGCGGATGAAAGCCTTGTATGTGGTGAGGAGCTCAGGTGTGCCAAGGAAGGACTTCGCATGATGGAGGATGCCCAGTCGGCGACTGGCTTTGGAGGCCAGCTTGGAAATGTGGTTTTCCCAGGAAAGATCATGGCAGAAAGTGAGACCAAAAAGCTTGAGTGACAGAACTTCTTGGAGAGGATTATTCAGAAAGTAGATGGGAGGGTTGTCGAGTCGGTCTTTTCGGAGAGACATCGTAAGAGTGTGAGATTTGTCAGGATTGAAAGACATGTTCCACTTGTTTGCCCAGTCTGTTATTTTGTCCAGGTCTGCAGAGAGTGAGGAGGCTGCAGACTGCCGATCTGAGGGATGAGGAATGGAGCGGCAGAGAGTGGAGTCATCAGCAAAGAGATAGAGAGGATTTTCACGAGAGTCAGAGAGATCATTGATGAAGACCAGAAAAAGCACAGGGCCCAGAACACTGCCTTGGGGAACTCCAGTCTGAACAGGAAGAGGAGATGAGAGAAACCCATTCAGGGCCACACGTTGACTACGACTATAGAGGACGTCTGCCAGCCATGCGTGGAGATTTCAATGGATACCAAAGGAGGAGAGTTTGGTGAGCAGAGCGGGGTGCCAGACCGTATCGAAGGCATGTGATATGTCAAGGGAGACAGCTCTAATTTCCTGTTTGGCATTGAGGACCTCCATCCATTGTTGACACAGCAGAAGCAGCATGTCCCGAGTAGAGTGACCTGGTCTGAAACCAAATTGATGATCAGAGATCAAGCCATTGGAGAAGAGGAAAGATTTCATATCCGAAGCAATGATGGATTCCATGAATTTGCTGACAATTGGGAGAAGGCTGATTGGTCTGTAGTTGCTAGGATCTGTTTTTGCACCTTTTTTGTGCAAAGCGGTGATGTTGGCTGATTTCCAAGCAGATGGCAGTTGACATTGAGCAAAGGAGAGGGTGAAGAGAACAGAGAGAGGGAGTGAAAGAGCGGAAGAACAGGTTTTTAGGACCCGTGGGCTGATGCCGTCAGGTCCAGTTGCAGAATCAGAGCCGAGGGTTGACAGAAACCTTTCCACCTTGTCAGGAGGAAAGGACACGGAGTCCAGGAGCAGCTGGGTACGACTGGGTACAGTGGGTACAGAGAGGGATGGGTTTGGGACACAAGATTTAGAGGCAAACACAGAGTTGAGGCATTCAGCTTTTTCACGTGCGGAGTCAGCTGTTTAGCCGTTTGAGGTAAGGGAGGGGATGGAGGGGGAACAAACACCAGAAACAGATTTGACCAGACGCCACCAGGATTTGGAAGAGGGAGACAGATAAGAGAGTTCGGTCTTGAGAACGGAGAGATATTGTTTCCTGGCTCTCCTGAGGGTGGACACACACTTGTTTTGGGCTTTGTGAAAGGAAAAGGGATTTCCTTCTGTTGGATTTGCTTTCCAGGAGACGAAGGCAAGTTGTTTCTGGGCAACAGCCTCACCACAAGATTCCGTGTACCATGGACGGGAGGAAGGGTATGACAACTGAAGACGAGATGGGATAAATCTGTGCATGAGAGAGAGCAATTTACTTTGGAGGAATTCCCAGGATGAGTTTATGTCAGAGGTGGTAGAGATGGGAGACCAGTCCAGATGATTGATGGCTGCTTGAAGACCATGCCAGTTGGCCTGAGTGAAATGCCAGACTCGTCGATGCTGAGGAGGCTCTCTGAGAATGGTCAGAGAGATGTCCACTTTAACAAGCACATGATCAGATGAGCCGACTGGAGCAGAAGAAGAGTAGCAGACATTTTCAGGGAAGTTAGTCATAACCAAGTCCAGAAGAGAAGATGCTCCGTTGACTGAGATCCGGGTCGGGAAATTGACAGATTGTGTCAGTCCCAGTGAGTCGCAGAAGTCCTTTGCTGAGGAGCCATGGCTGGTGAGAGAGGTACCCACACCCAGCCAACTGGCATGGTGACAATTGAAATCACCACATATTAGGAAGAGAGAGTTGGGATGAGTCGATAGAAGTTGGTCCATATTATCAGACAGCGACATGTAGATGGAGTCATCACTGTTTGGTAGACGGTACAGCACACATATGAACAAGAGGTGGGAGCGAAGGGGAAGCCGTAGCCAGAGGTATTCCTGGGGGTGAGGTGGAGAGAGTGCAGTGCAGGGCGAATGAGGAAGAGAGTTTTTGATAAAGATAGCAACCCCACCTCCAGGACGAGGCTCAGGTCTATCATACCGGAGGAGGGAGTAACCCGGGAGAGATACTAAGGAATCAGAGACATCATGAAGGAGGAAAGTTTCTGTTAAGCAGATCACGTCTGGTTTGACAGAAGCAACCTGTATGGAGAGATCAGTTAAGTTTGAACGACAGCCCCGGATGTTTGAGGTCCATACCGTTAAAGAAGAGGAAGGGGGGGGGCATCGGATACAGAACAGGGGGGAGGAGGGGTAGGGTAAGATGTGGAAGAGGTGGAAGAGGTAGGGAGAGCTGTTGAAGGTGTGTCAGAGATTTTAGAATAGCTCGGAGAAAGGGAAGGATGGGGCGGACAAAAGGTTTGATGGTGATTGGGTGAGGCACAATGAGGTGTTATTTGAGGAGGGGGAAGAGCGAGGCAGAAGGTTGGGGAAGATGGAGGTGAGAGTTGGAAGGGGGAAGAAGTGGGGAGGACGCTTTGAGGAGGGGGAGTGAGAGGGGGGAAATTGAGAAGAAATGAGGGTGGGGAGATTTGAAGGGGAGGGGCGAGGGGGGAGTTTAGGAGGGAAGGGACAAGGGGAGGGATTTGAAAGGGATGGGATAAGGGGGAGATTTGGAGGGGAGGGGTGAGGGTGGAGTCTAGGGGGGGAGGGGCGAGGTAAGGGAGGGGTGTGGGTGGAGTTTAGGTAAGGGAGGGGTGTGGGTGGCGAGGTAAGGGAGGGGTGTGGGTGGAGTTAGTCTTGGAGGGGAGGGGTGTGGGTGGAGTTTAGGAGGGAAGGGGCAAGGGGGCAGATTTGAAAGGGATGGATGATGGGGATATTATAATATTTTTAATAATGGCTTCCTGGCAAATCTCACACTCTTACAATGTCTCTCCGAAAAAACCGAGTGGACAACCCTCACATCCACTTTCTGAATAATCCTCTCCAAGAAGTTCTGTCATTCAAGCTTTTGGGTCTCACTATCTGCCATGATCTTTCCTGGGAAAACCACATTTCAAATCTAGCCTCCAAAGCCAGTCGCCGACTGGGCATCCTCCGTCGTGCGAAGTGCTCCCTTGGCACACCTGAGCTCCTCACCACATACATGGCTTTCATCCGCAGCTCAATGGAGTACTGCTCTCCCCTCTTTGCTGGTGCTCCTGCCTCACACCTCGCTCGTCTTCATGCTGTTGAAACCAAAGCCTTCAGAATCATTGGAATCTCCCGCGATGAAGCTAACTCCATGAGCCTCTCACTCACTCACCACAGGCAGGTTGGTGGTCTTTCTGTCTTCTACCGACTCCTCTCCGGCCTTGCTCCCCCAGCTCTCTCTGGGCTCTGTCCCCCAAATATTCCTACAGGTCACACAAGATCTACCAGCGACCGTCTTATGGTTAAACTGCCAAAATCAAGACTCTCTGCTCACCTTCACTCCGTTATTCCTCTTTACTCCCACCTTTGGAACAAACTCCCTCACTCTCTTCAATCCCACGCCTCCCTCCAGGTCTTTAAAACAGCTGTTCACCACCGTCTCTTATCTTCCCCCATCCAAAACCTTGAGCTTTTCTATCCCCGCTAATTTCATCCCAAATCCACTTTTTTGAAATACCAACTTCTTTCCTGGAAGTCCTTGTGTTTTATACTTCTCCCACCCCCCCCCCCCCCCTTCCCACGCCTCCTCTCCCCAAGCCCTCTCCCTCCCACACATTCCCGATGTCCCTGCTCTCAAATGTTGTGTTTATGTGCTTCCCCTTCTCTCCCCATTTTGTCTACCGTTCCCCTTTTTATATACTTTGTTTGTTTGTCTGTTTGATTTGTTTGTGTGACAAATGTTAGCTCTTTCACGAGACTCGATTCTGTATACAGAAAAAAAAGAAAAGAAAAAAAAAAGATGTACTTTATCAAGTACATTAGACAAGTGGAAATGAAAGTTTCTGTGGCAGGTTGTGTACAGTTTGATTTGCTGACGAGAGAAAGCTGCAGATGAATATCACTGCTTTCTTACGTCATCCTTTACAGGTTTGAAACACAAACTTTGTTTAATTTTAATATCTCCTGTCCGTTTTTCAGGTGATGCAGTGAAAGATGAGAACCCGCTTGACATGGAGCAGCAAACTGCAACATCTGAGCAACTCCAAGCTGGCCCTCTCTCACAGGATTCAACAAACATGGTGGGGAGTGCCACCCGCAAATGTACCGCGATGAAAAATAAGATCAGCGAGCTTCAGAGGAAATTAGCAAAGGAGCGAAAAGAAAAGCGAAAACCTCAACAACAAAGAATGAACCATTGTAGCGGTTACCGCTGGATGCACACAATCGCCTTGCACCGGCCAGAACACGGCCAGACGCGCCTCTCCCGGGCATGCCCGGACTCACTGTTCCCAGGCACGCCCGAACCTCCCGGGTACTCCCGAACCTCCCGAGCACGCCCGGTCTCGTCTTTCCCGGGCATGCCCGCTCTCGCCTTCCCAGGGCTCGCCCAGAGCGTCCGGGCATGCCCGCTATCGCCTTTTCAGGGCTCGCCCAGAGCGTCCGGGCATACACGCTATCGCCTTTCCAGGGCTCGCCCAGAGCGTCCGGGCATGCCCGCTATCGCCTTTCCAGGGCTCGTCCAGAGCGCCCGGGCACGCCCAGCCTCGACTTGCCAGGCCGCAGCCAAACACGCCCGGGCAGGTCCAGACTCGCCTTTCCAAGGCTCGCCCTTGACACCCGGGCATGCCCGGTATAGCTTTTGCCGGGCAAACTTCCCGACATAAATGTGTATATATATTGTTGCCCGAAAAACGGGCTTGTGAGAATACCTGAGCTGTTTTGTTTCAATAAAGCAACTCGGACGAATTCCGTCTTTGGTCGCGTCAATTCTTTCGACTCGCGTTGGAGCGCAGTTCCTTCATTGGTGACCTACCGACATGGATACGGCAGTGATGCTTAAACTGCCTACCTTCTGGGAGGCTCACGCATCTGTTTGGTTCGCTCAGGCGGACTCTCAGTTCGCCCTGCGAGGCATCACCGCGGACAACACCCGCTTCCACCATATTGTGGCGGCGCTCGGTTCCGCCACCGCGGCCCGCGCCTTGAGCCTCCTCGAGCACCCGCCGGCTGCTGACAAATACGACGCGCTGAAGACACTCCTCCTCGACGCTTTCGCCCTCTCACCGGCAGCACGCGCACGGCGCCTGCTCGCTCTGCCTGAGCTCGGCGACACGCACCCGTCCGAGCGCATGGACTATATGCTCTCGTTGCTCGGTGAGCACTCTCCGGATTTTCTGTTCCGCGAGCTGTTCCTTCGCCAGCTGCCTCACCCGGTACGCCTCGCCCTGGCTGGCACGTTGATCACGGATTCCCGCCGGTGCAGGTCGATTCTGACTGCCGGTGCAGGTCGATTCTGGAGGGGCGTGTGTAGCGGTTACCGCTGGATGCACACAATCGCCTTGCACCGGCCAGAACACGGCCAGACGCGCCTCTCCCGGGCATACCCGGACTCACTGTTCCCGGGCACGCCCGAACCTCCCGGGCACGCCCGAACCTCCCGGGCACGCCCGGTCTCGTCTTTCCCGGGCATGCCCGCTCTCGCCTTTCCAGGGCTCGCCCAGAGCGTCCGGGCATGCCCGCTATCGCCTTTTCAGGGCTCGCCCAAAGCGTCCGGGCATACCCGCTATCGCCTTTCCAGGGCTCGCCCAGAGCGTCCGGGCATGCCCGCTATCACCTTTCCAGGGCTCGTCCAGAGCGCCCGGGCACGCCCAGCCTCGACTTGCCAGGCCGCAGCCAAACACGCCCGGGCAGGTCCAGACTCGCCTTTCCAAGGCTCGCCCTTGACACCCGGGCATGCCCGGTATAGCTTTTGCCGGGCAAACTTCCCGACATAAATGTGTATATATATTGTTGCCCGATAAACGGGCTTGTCAGAATACCTGAGCTGTTTTGTTTCAATAAAGCAACTCGGCCGAATTCCGTCTTTGGTCGCGTCAATTCTTTCGACTCGCGTTGGAGCGCAGTTCCTTCACCATGAAGTTAATGGAGCAAAAGTGTTTATTAAGGATCAATTGGACAACCTTGGCTGCACTGACACAAGAGGTTCAAAATGTTCACGTGAAACTGTGAGAAATGCACTCCAGCTACGTCTTGCTTGTGGTGCTACTCGGTACGAGTGGTTGCTGGCACAGAATCAGCTCCTGCCATCAGTGCGATCTCTCAGGAGAAGGCTTGAGGTAATCTCGATGGAACCAGGCATTCTGGGGTTGAGGTCTTTAACAACTTGAAGTAAAAGGTAGCTGCAATGAAGCAAACAGACAGGGAGTGCTGTTTGACACGTGATGAAATGTCACTGCAAGCAGGCGTACAGTATGACATCGGTTCCAGTTGTCTGCAAGGAGATGCCACCCTTCCAGGTCATACTGGTACAGCAACCCATTCTCTTGTTTTCATGCTGGGGGTGGGGGAAAACTTATTGCTGGAAGCAAACTGTTGTGTATCATTTTGCAGGCAACTCAAAAAGTCTCCATCAAGCTTATCATACTGGATGTGATACAGCAGGCACACAACATTGTACTTCATGTTATTGCCATAACATCTGATATGGGAAGTGCCAACCGTGCCCTTTGGCACAGTTTTGGAATCCACTGCTCCTAGTTCAGCTGAACGACGAACAAAGTTCCACACCCATGTGATTCTGACAGGCACCTGTACTTTCTTGCAGATGTCCCCCATGTCATAAAGAACCTGAAAGCAGCACTTGTAAATGGGAACACCATTACGTTGGATAAGGACACTGTTGATGAGTTTCAACTTCCTTCAGACAAAGTGACAGTTGAGCAAGTGCAAAAACTGGTAGATTTCCAGAAAGACAAAGAACTGCAACTCACCTCAAAGCTCACTGAAGCCACCACCAACCCATCTCACTTTGAGAAAATGAATGTTTCCAATGCTCTGAACTTCTTTAGCCACACAGTCAGTGCAGCTCTTCGTTATTTGGTCAAATGTGAAGGGTATGATCCAGCTCTGGTTACAACTGCATGGTTCATCGAGTTTATGAATAAGACGTTTGATCTGATGTCAAGCCGACATCCCATCTTGGCACTGAGCTTTCACAACAGGAAAGCCCACCACAAAGCAGTATCCCATCTGGAAAAAGCAATCCAAATCTTCAAGAAGATCTCCATTGGGAATAAGGGCCACTGGAAGCCAGTCCAGACTGGAGTTATCTTGTCGACAATGTCAATCTTGGGCCTGCAGTCAGAATTGATAGGTAGAGGTCACATGTACGTTCTGACAGATGGCTTCACACAAGATTGCTTAGAGAACTTGTTCGGCTGCATTCGGATGAAAAATCCGACCCCAACATGCCTTGAATTCCATGCAGCTCTGAAGATCATAACAGTTGGGCAATTCCTAAAGTGCCCATCTAAAGGAAGCTACCAAGAGGATGACAGACAGTTTCTGGCCGAGTTTTTGGACCAGCCTACTACTTCCAGGAGTACATCAACATCCACTGGCACCAGTCCAGTCAATTTTGCCATTCGACACTTGACGTCTCTCCCAACAATCAACCCAGCAGAGCAAAGTAGCCTCCACGACCTAGCAGGGTACTGCATCAAAAAGCTATAGAGACGAAAGATGCTTTGCCCGTTGTGCCTTCAAGAGATGGAGCAGCAATCACCCCATGACCAGAGCCCTTTATACACTGCCCATGACGGGAGCTTTGGAATGCTCACCGTATTGAAAGAGTACAAAGATGGATGTCTGACGTACAGCACTGACAAGAGCATGCAGCTAATCGAGAATGCAGAACTTCTCTTCAGAGAATGTGCCAGGAGACTGATGAGCATGGGAAAGAACTTGAAAGCAAAACTAGTTCAACAGACAGAAGAGATCACAAATGATATTGTGTTCCCGTCATGCCATGATGCAAAACAGAAGCTCCTCGGCCAGCTCTTCAGCGTGAGACTCTATATCCATGCCAAGAAGCAACAGCGACTCTGCCAGAAGAAGATACGGAAGTCAAGATCAGGGGGAGAACTTGGAAGTAAAAGTATGGCAATGAGAGGTGCAGTGAAGAGGCTAAAGTGATATGTCACAGCGATTGAACACATGAGCAGGTCATGTGAACAGTAAAGTAATTGTAGTATAAACAGGTCAATGCAACTGCTGCAAAAGCTTCTTTGCACTGACCATAGGTGGATCGTCTTTGTGTGCCAATTGTTCCTGTCTCAGCACAACTCAACTTTCTCTTTAATTTTTTTTTGGGGGGGGGGGGGGGAGGGTGGGGAGAGGGGGGTGGGGAGAGGGGGAACATGATAACTAGGCAATGTTTAATGTCAGGATTATTTTTAACTGCCTGTGTAAGTTGTAAACTTTATTTAAGTGTGTCATTGATACCGCCATTATTATTTATTTATTTTTGCTGATCAGAAGGAAAACATGCTTATCATAACCTACATTTGAATTGATTTGTGAGGTAATGAAAAGCTTCAGCCATTCATTGCCGATTTTCCACACTTCTGACCAGACCTTATAATGTGCAATGAGAAGTGTATGTTCAATTGCCAAAGATTATTTGCCCAACATTGTGCAATTAAAGTGTCAAGTTAACCTGAACATAAATTTGTAAGCTTCCTTGTAACACAATCAATAAATCAGAATCACTTCGAAGATGAAAGAGGAGAGGCAAGAGAGTGAGAAAGAGTGAAGATGAAATTGGGAGAGAGGGGAAAGGAGGCAGTGGAGGAGGAAAGGTGTCGAAATCGGGAAGAGAGAAGCGTATTAAGGACAGAAGAGTGCGAGGAAATAGAAAGAAAGAGATTTTGAGGAGTAAAAATGAGAGGAAAAGGGGAATGCATTTAAGGAAAAAGAGTACAAAGAGAGCAAGTACATAGATGAGGTGGAGACCTAATCATGTATAACTGGGCTACTGAATTGAACCAATCTTCATCACTTCCGATATACCAGCAGAAAGTACAGAGTGTACACTACACATAGTCAGTCATTGAACCTGCTGTCACTGTTTGACCAAAGCCACCAAATATTTTTTTTCTCGAGCAAAAAAATTTCCTTAATTCATCATTCAAATTGGCAACATATTTTCTGCTTTACTTATATTGAGACTTCAAAAGTGATGTAATCCATTACAAATGAAAAAATGAACATTTTCATGTAATTTTTGATCAAACATTGCTGATTTCCATTAGAAATGGCGATTTTCAATCATCAAAATTATTGCCAATTTAATGATTTACCAATCATTTTGCATTCAAAATAGGCCCTATTCCTGTGAGCAAACTTTAAATTGAACTGTGAAAAATGTGGGCTCAAATTGTGGAGAATATTTTTCTCTTTCTGTTGATCTATCTTCCAAGATTTTTATAATTCTACGTCACGAGTTATTACAAGATTTGTCAAAACCACATAATGCGGAGTCCGGTGTAAATTGATGGGTTAAACACACAAGGGGATAAAAATGAATGAATGAATGAATGATCGTTTTAAGGCCATTTTCCCCACTAGAGCGGGGGTTAGCCTTGCGGGCCCCATGACAATCATGGTTCCCTGTTTTGAGGCAATGTTTTTATGGCCGGATGCCCTTCCTGACACCAGCCCTTGGTCGCCTCTTACGATGCGCAGGGATACGGTGTACCTATTCTAAATCGGGGTACACACCGTTGTAGCGGTTACCGCTGGATGTACATAATCGCCTTGCACCGGCCAGAACACGGCCAGACGCGCCTCTCCCGGGCATGCCCAGACTCACTGTTCCCGGGCACGCCCGAACCTCCCGGGCACGCCCGGTCTCGCCTTTCCAGGGCTCGCCCAGAGCGTCCGGGCATGCCCGCTATCGCCTTTCCAGGGCTCGCCCAGAGCGTCCGGGCATGCCCGCTATCGCCTTTCCAGGGCTCGCACAGAGCGTCCGGGCATGCCCGCTATCGCCTTTCCAGTGCTCGCCCAGAGCGCCCGGGCACGCTCAGCCTCGACTTGCCAGGCCGCAGCCAAACACGCCCGGGCAGGTCCAGACTCACCTTTCCAAGGCTCGCCCTTGATACCCGGGCATGCCCGGTATAGCTTTTGCCGGGCAAACTTCCCGACATAAATGTGTATATATATTGTTGCCCGAAAAACGGGCTTGTGAGAATACCTGAGCTGTTTTGTTTCAATAAAGCAACTCGGACGAATTCTGTCTTTGGTCGCGTCAATTCTTTCGACTCGCGTTGGAGCGCAGTTCCTTCATTGGTGACCTACCGACATGGATACGGCAGTGACGCTTAAACTGCCTACCTTCTGGGAGACTCACGCGGCTGTTTGGTTCGCCCAGGCGGACTCCCAGTTCGCCCTGCGAGGCATCACCGCGGACGACACCTGCTTCCACCATGTTGTGGCGGTGCTCGGTTCCGCCACCGCGACCCGCGCCTTGAGCCTCCTCCAGCACCCGCCGGCTGCTGACAAATACGACGCGCTGAAAACGCTCCTCCTCGGCGCTTACGCCCTCTCACCGGCAGCACGCGCACGGCGCCTGCTTGACCTGCCCGAGCTGGGCGACACGCACCCGTCTGAGCGCATGGACTATATGCTCTCGTTGCTCGGCGAGCACTCTCCTGCATTCCTTTTCCGGGAGCTGTTCCTCCGTCAGCTGCCTAACCCGGTACGCCTCGCCCTGGCTGGCACGTTGATCACGGATTCCCGCGCCCTCGCCAGGGAAGCCGATAAGATCTCCTCGGCGGGCCAGCACATCGGCACGGTTACCTGGAGCCCGCCGCCGTCCGAGGCGACGCCCACGACGCCCGAGCGCCCTGCGCGGTTGGAGGCCGAACTGCCAGTGCAACTGGCGGCCGCCACGCCGCACCGCCCGCTTCCGACACGACGGCCGGGGCCTCCACCTGACCGGGCGTGGTGTTATTACCATGCCAGGTTCGGACACAAGGCTCAGACGTGCCGGCCCCCGTGCACTTTCGGCAGGTCGGGAAACGGCCGGGCCGGCGTTCATTCCCAGCCATGAGCGCCGGCCACTCGGGCAACTTGCTGTTTATTCGGGACAAAGCGTCTGGACGGCGTTTCCTGTGCGACACCGGCGCCCAACTGAGCGTCATACCTGCCTCCGAGCAGGACAGGCTGGACGCAGTTTGCGGCCCCTCTTTGGTCGCTGCTAATGGCTCGGCCATACGCACTTTCAGCCCACGCGTCGTCACCCTCTGCTTCAGCAGCCAGCGCTTTCAATGGACTTTTGTTACCGCCAGCGTCCCCGTGGCTTTGCTGGGCGCCGACTTCCTCTGCGCGCACGGGCTGCTGGTCGACGTCAAACGACGTCGCCTTGTCCACGCCGAGACCTTCAGCTCCCTGGCGTGCACAATGAGCAGCTCTGTGCCGACCGAACTGGCGTGTGTCCTCCCGGCAACGAACGAGTTCGCTCGCCTGCTCGTGGAATTCCCAGCCCTCACGCGGCCGACGTTTTCGGCCGTCGCGGTGCGGCACGGGATCGAGCACCACATACCCACTACGGGCCCGCCGGTCTATGCCAGGGCCCGCCGCCTCGACCCAGCCAAGCTTGCCGTGGCAAAGGCCGAATTCGACGCGTTGGAGCACCTCGGCATCGTGCGGCGCTCCGACAGCGCGTGGGCCTCGTCACTGCACATCGTGCCAAAGCCGGGGGGTGGATGGCGCCCGTGTGGCGACTACCGCCGTCTCAATGACGCTACCACCCCCGACAGGTACCCGATCCCGCATATTCAGGACTTTTCCGCCCGTTTGGCGGGACGGGTCATCTTTTCGAAAATTGACCTGATACGGGGCTACCACCAGGTACCTGTCCGGGCGGCCGACGTCCCGAAGACGGCCGTCATCACGCCGTTCGGCCTGTTCGAATTTTTGCGGATGCCGTTTGGCCTCAAGAACGCGGCCCAGGCGTTCCAGCGCTTGATGGACGGCGTGCTGCGCGACCTGCCGTTTCTTTTCGTCTATCTGGACGACATCCTCGTCGCCAGCACGTCCCGCGCCGAGCACCTCCTCCACCTCCGAACACTGTTCGGTCGCCTCAGCGAGCACGGCTTAATTGTCAACCCGGTCAAATGCCACTTCGGCGCGACGACCGTTGACTTTTTGGGCCACCGCATCACCAAGACCTGGGCCGTGCCGCTGCCGACCAAGGTCGAGGCCATCACCACGTTCCCGCGTCCCCGTTCCATCAAGGCCCTCCAAGAGTTCCTCGGCATGGTGAATTTTTATCACCGATTCGTGCCCCGCGCTGCTCAGCTCATGCGGCCCCTTTACGAGGCCCTCCGGGGCAAGCCGGCCAAGCATGACATTGTTTGGTCCGCGGCCATGGACGCGGCCTTCGCCAGTGCCAAACGGGCCCTCGCCGACGCAACGCTGCTGGCTCACCCGGTGCTCAACGCGCCCATCGCCCTCACTACAGACGCCTCCAACTACGCGGTGGGCGCCGTCCATGAGCAATGGGTGGACGGGGTTTGGCAGCCACTCGCTTTTTTCAGCCGGCAACTCCGGCCGAACGAGTTAAACTACAGCACGTTCGACCGCGAGCTGCTCGGGCTATTCCTGGCCATTCGCCATTTCCGACACCTCCTGGAGGGCCGCCCGTTCACGGCTTTCGTCGACCACAAGCCGTTGGTCTACGCAATGGCTAAGGTCACGGAGCCGTGGTCGGCCCGCCAGCAGCGCCACCTCTCCGCCGTGTCGGAGTTCACCACGGACATCCAGCACGTCGCCGGCAAAGACAACGCCGTGGCCGACTGTCTTTCTCGGGCCAGCGCGAACGCGGTCCACCTCGGCGTGGACTTCACGCTCATGGCGGCCGACCAGACCACCGACGCCTCGGTGCAGGCACTCCGCGTGGCGGACACGGACCTCCAGGCGTCCGCCGCCGAGCTCGTCTACGGCCAGCCACTCCGCGTCCCGGGCGAATTCGTGCCTGACGCTACCAGTCCCTGGTCCGCCGCTCGCCAGCGCTCGGACCTCCAGGAGGCCGCCCGACGATTTGCCCCCGTGCCGACGTCCCGCCACGGTGGCCCCCAGTCCTACGTCCCCCCGGCGCTTCGCACAGCGGAGTACGTCTTTGTGCGTCATGACGCGCACCGGGGGCCACTCCGGCCACCGTACGACGGGCCCTTCCGGGTCCTGCAACGGGGCGACAAGTCTTTCATCGTCGACTTCGGCGGCCGGCCGGACCGGATTTCTGTGGACCGCCTCAAACCGGCGCACATGGACGTCGACCGACCACCACGGTTGGCCCTTCCTCCGCAGCGAGGCCGCCCCCCGTCCACAGTTCCCCCCGCTCGACCACCCACCACCACGTCAGACCCCTCCCCACGACCCTCCAGGGGTCGCTTCGTCCGGGTCATCCGGACCCCCCTTAAATTGACCCTGCCGGTGCAGGTCGATTCTGGAGGGGCGTGTGTAGCGGTTACCGCTGGATGTACATAATCGCCTTGCACCGGCCAGAACACGGCCAGACGCGCCTCTCCCGGGCATGCCCAGACTCACTGTTCCCGGGCACGCCCGAACCTCCCGGGCACGCCCGGTCTCGTCTTTCCCGGGCATGCCCGCTCTCGCCTTTCCAGGGCTCGCCCAGAGCGTCCGGGCATGCCCGCTATCGCCTTTCCAGGGCTCGCCCAGAGCGTCCGGGCATGCCCGCTATCGCCTTTCCAGGGCACGCCCAGAGCGTCCGGGCATGCCCGCTATCGCCTTTCCAGGGCACGCCCAGAGCGTCCGGGCATGCCCGCTATCACCTTTCCAGGGCTCGCACAGAGCGTCCGGGCATGCCCGCTATCGCCTTTCCAGTGCTCGCCCAGAGCGCCCGGGCACGCTCAGCCTCGACTTGCCAGGCCGCAGCCAAACACGCCCGGGCAGGTCCAGACTCACCTTTCCAAGGCTCGCCCTTGATACCCGGGCATGCCCGGTATAGCTTTTGCCGGGCAAACTTCCCGACATAAATGTGTATATATATTGTTGCCCGAAAAACGGGCTTGTGAGAATACCTGAGCTGTTTTGTTTCAATAAAGCAACTCGGACGAATTCTGTCTTTGGTCGCGTCAATTCTTTCGACTGGCGTTGGAGCGCAGTTCCTTCATCGGTGACCTACCGACATGGATACGGCAGTGACGCTTAAACTGCCTACCTTCTGGGAGACTCACGCGGCTGTTTGGTTCGCCCAGGCGGACTCCCAGTTCGCCCTGCGAGGCATCACCGCGGACGACACCTGCTTCCACCATGTTGTGGCGGTGCTCGGTTCCGCCACCGCGACCCGCGCCTTGAGCCTCCTCCAGCACCCGCCGGCTGCTGACAAATACGACGCGCTGAAAACGCTCCTCCTCGGCGCTTACGCCCTCTCACCGGCAGCACGCGCACGGCGCCTGCTTGACCTGCCCGAGCTGGGCGACACGCACCCGTCTGAGCGCATGGACTATATGCTCTCGTTGCTCGGCGAGCACTCTCCTGCATTCCTTTTCCGGGAGCTGTTCCTCCGTCAGCTGCCTAACCCGGTACGCCTCGCCCTGGCTGGCACGTTGATCACGGATTCCCGCGCCCTCGCCAGGGAAGCCGATAAGATCTCCTCGGCGGGCCAGCACATCGGCACGGTTACCTGGAGCCCGCCGCCGTCCGAGGCGACGCCCACGACGCCCGAGCGCCCTGCGCGGTTGGAGGCCGAACTGCCAGTGCAACTGGCGGCCGCCACGCCGCACCGCCCGCTTCCGACACGACGGCCGGGGCCTCCACCTGACCGGGCGTGGTGTTATTACCATGCCAGGTTCGGACACAAGGCTCAGACGTGCCGGCCCCCGTGCACTTTCGGCAGGTCGGGAAACGGCCGGGCCGGCGTTCATTCCCAGCCATGAGCGCCGGCCACTCGGGCAACTTGCTGTTTATTCGGGACAAAGCGTCTGGACGGCGTTTCCTGTGCGACACCGGCGCCCAACTGAGCGTCATACCTGCCTCCGAGCAGGACAGGCTGGACGCAGTTTGCGGCCCCTCTTTGGTCGCTGCTAATGGCTCGGCCATACGCACTTTCAGCCCACGCGTCGTCACCCTCTGCTTCAGCAGCCAGCGCTTTCAATGGACTTTTGTTACCGCCAGCGTCCCCGTGGCTTTGCTGGGCGCCGACTTCCTCTGCGCGCACGGGCTGCTGGTCGACGTCAAACGACGTCGCCTTGTCCACGCCGAGACCTTCAGCTCCCTGGCGTGCACAATGAGCAGCTCTGTGCCGACCGAACTGGCGTGTGCCCTCCCGGCAACGAACGAGTTCGCTCGCCTGCTCGTGGAATTCCCAGCCCTCACGCGGCCGACGTTTTCGGCCGTCGCGGTGCGGCACGGGATCGAGCACCACATACCCACTACGGGCCCGCCGGTCTATGCCAGGGCCCGCCGCCTCGACCCAGCCAAGCTTGCCGTGGCAAAGGCCGAATTCGACGCGTTGGAGCACCTCGGCATCGTGCGGCGCTCCGACAGCGCGTGGGCCTCGCCACTGCACATCGTGCCAAAGCCGGGGGGTGGATGGCGCCCGTGTGGCGACTACCGCCGTCTCAATGACGCTACCACCCCCGACAGGTACCCGATCCCGCATATTCAGGACTTTTCCGCCCGTTTGGCGGGACGGGTCATCTTTTCGAAAATTGACCTGATACGGGGCTACCACCAGGTACCTGTCCGGGCGGCCGACGTCCCGAAGACGGCCGTCATCACGCCGTTCGGCCTGTTCGAATTTTTGCGGATGCCGTTTGGCCTCAAGAACGCGGCCCAGGCGTTCCAGCGCTTGATGGACGGCGTGCTGCGCGACCTGCCGTTTCTTTTCGTCTATCTGGACGACATCCTCGTCGCCAGCACGTCCCGCGCTGAGCACCTCCTCCACCTCCGAACACTGTTCGGTCGCCTCAGCGAGCACGGCTTAATTGTCAACCCGGTCAAATGCCACTTCGGCGCGACGACCGTTGACTTTTTGGGCCACCGCATCACCAAGACCTGGGCCGTGCCGCTGCCGACCAAGGTCGAGGCCATCACCACGTTCCCGCGTCCCCGTTCCATCAAGGCCCTCCAAGAGTTCCTCGGCATGGTGAATTTTTATCACCGATTCGTGCCCCGCGCTGCTCAGCTCATGCGGCCCCTTTACGAGGCCCTCCGGGGCAAGCCGGCCAAGCATGACATTGTTTGGTCCGCGGCCATGGACGCGGCCTTCGCCAGTGCCAAACGGGCCCTCGCCGACGCAACGCTGCTGGCTCACCCGGTGCTCAACGCGCCCATCGCCCTCACTACAGACGCCTCCAACTACGCGGTGGGCGCCGTCCATGAGCAATGGGTGGACGGGGTTTGGCAGCCACTCGCTTTTTTCAGCCGGCAACTCCGGCCGAACGAGTTAAACTACAGCACGTTCGACCGCGAGCTGCTCGGGCTATTCCTGGCCATTCGCCATTTCCGACACCTCCTGGAGGGCCGCCCGTTCACGGCTTTCGTCGACCACAAGCCGTTGGTCTACGCAATGGCTAAGGTCACGGAGCCGTGGTCGGCCCGCCAGCAGCGCCACCTCTCCGCCGTGTCGGAGTTCACCACGGACATCCAGCACGTCGCCGGCAAAGACAACGCCGTGGCCGACTGTCTTTCTCGGGCCAGCGCGAACGCGGTCCACCTCGGCGTGGACTTCACGCTCATGGCGGCCGACCAGACCACCGACGCCTCGGTGCAGGCACTCCGCGTGGCGGACACGGACCTCCAGGCGTCCGCCGCCGAGCTCGTCTACGGCCAGCCACTCCGCGTCCCGGGCGAATTCGTGCCTGACGCTACCAGTCCCTGGTCCGCCGCTCGCCAGCGCTCGGACCTCCAGGAGGCCGCCCGACGATTTGCCCCCGTGCCGACGTCCCGCCACGGTGGCCCCCAGTCCTACGTCCCCCCGGCGCTTCGCACAGCGGAGTACGTCTTTGTGCGTCATGACGCGCACCGGGGGCCACTCCGGCCACCGTACGACGGGCCCTTCCGGGTCCTGCAACGGGGCGACAAGTCTTTCATCGTCGACTTCGGCGGCCGGCCGGACCGGATTTCTGTGGACCGCCTCAAACCGGCGCACATGGACGTCGACCGACCACCACGGTTGGCCCTTCCTCCGCGGCGAGGCCGCCCCCCGTCCACAGTTCCCCCCGCTCGACCACCCACCACCACGTCAGACCCCTCCCCACGACCCTCCAGGGGTCGCTTCGTCCGGGTCATCCGGACCCCCCTTAAATTGACCCTGCCGGTGCAGGTCGATTCTGGAGGGGCGTGTGTAGCGGTTACCGCTGGATGTACATAATCGCCTTGCACCGGCCAGAACACGGCCAGACGCGCCTCTCCCGGGCATGCCCAGACTCACTGTTCCCGGGCACGCCCGAACCTCCCGGGCACGCCCGGTCTCGTCTTTCCCGGGCATGCCCGCTCTCGCCTTTCCAGGGCTCGCCCAGAGCGTCCGGGCATGCCCGCTATCGCCTTTCCAGGGCTCGCCCAGAGCGTCCGGGCATGCCCGCTATCGCCTTTCCAGGGCACGCCCAGAGCGTCCGGGCATGCCCGCTATCGCCTTTCCAGGGCTCGCCCAGAGCGTCCGGGCATGCCCGCTATCGCCTTTCCAGTGCTCGCCCAGAGCGCCCGGGCACGCCCAGTCTCGACTTGCCAGGCCGCAGCCAAACACGCCCGGGCAGGTCCAGACTCGCCTTTCCAAGGCTCGCCCTTGATACCCGGGCATGCCCGGTATAGCTTTTGCCGGGCAAACTTCCCGACATAAATGTGTATATATATTGTTGCCCGAAAAACGGGCTTGTGAGAATACCTGAGCTGTTTTGTTTCAATAAAGCAACTCGGACGAATTCCGTCTTTGGTCGCGTCAATTCTTTCGACTCGCGTTGGAGCGCAGTTCCTTCACCGTGATCATTCATCCCAGCAAGCTGGTACTCAATTTGCCGACCTCGGAAGGATGACAGGCTGAGTCAACCCCCCTGGTGTTAATTCAGCGATCGATCGGGATTCGAACCCAGGATCCTAGGACCTATCATGAGGGTACATCAGACCTATCATCGTATTATCGCTGAGAATACAAGTAATGGGTTTTGGTTTCGGTTTTGATTTCTGTGTATCACAAAATAGTTGTATTGTATCTACAATGCTATTGAAGGAGCTGGGGCTCCCACGTCGATCGGAAGAATGGACGCGACAAAAAGCTGGAATTCATCCGAGTTGCTTTAATCAAACCAAACACTCAGGCACTCTGAAAAGCCCGTTTATAGGGCAGCAATATATATCATTATTCTCCCGGAGCGTTTGCCCAGGAGAGGCGAGAGGGGGCGTGGCCCAGCGTCCTGGCTGCGGCCTGGCAAGTTGAGGGCGAGCCTGCCCGGGCATGCCCGGGCATGCCCGGGCGTCCCAACCGAGGCCTGGCAAGTTGAGCGCGGGCCTGCCCGGGCGTCCTGGACGAGCCCGGCATGGTGATCGCTCCGCGTCCTTGATAGGTGCAAGGCGATTGTGAAAACCCAGTGGTAGCCGCTACACACGTCCCCCCAGAATCGACTTGCACCGGCAGGGTCAATTTGAGGGGGGTCCTGATGACCCGGCCGAAGCGACCCCTGGCCAGTCGTGGGAGGGGGTCCGGTGTGGTGGTGGGCAGTCGAGTGGGGGGCACCGTGGACGGGGGGCGGCCTCACCGCGGCGGAAGGGCCACCCGTGGTGGGTGGTCGACGTCCACGTGTGCCGGCTTGAGGCGGTCCACCGCAATCCGGTCCGACCTGCCGCCGATGTCGATGACAAACGACTTGTCGTCCCGTCGCAGCACCCGGAAGGGCCCGTCATACGGCGGCCGGAGTGGCCCCCGATGTGCGTCGTGACGCACAAAAACATACTCCGCTGTGCGAAGTGCTGGGGGGACGTAGGACTGGGGGTCACCATGGTGGGATGTTGGCACGGGGGCAAACCGTCGGGCGGCCTCCTGGAGGACCGAGCGCTGGTGAGCTGCGGACCAGGGACTGGTAGCGTCGGGCACGAATTCGCCCGGGACGCGTAGCGCCTGGCCATAGACAAGCTCGGTGGTGGATGCCTGGAGGTCCTCCTTGGGGGCCGTGCGGAGGCCCAAAAGGACCCACGGCAGCCGGTCGGCCCAACCGCCGTCTTGAAGGCCGGCCATGAGCGCGGCCTTCATGGAGCGGTGGAATCGCTCGCACAACCCGTTTGCTTGGGGGTGGTAGGCCGTAGTACGGTGGAGCTTGACCCCCAGGTTGCGGGCGACCGTGCCCCACAGCTCGGAGGTGAAATGTGGTCCGCGTTCTGACGAGATGTCCGCCGGTGCGCCGAAGCGGGCGACCCAGGTGGCGATGAAAGCCTGCGCCACGTCGGCGGTGGTGGTGGAGACGAGGGGAACGGCCTCCGGCCACCTGGTGGTCCTGTCCACCATGGTGAGCAGGTGTGTGAACCCCCGTGACGGGGGGAGGGGGCCCACCAGATCCACGTTGACGTGGTCGAAACGTCGTTCGGGCACGGTGAAAGGTGCCAGCGGGGCCTGGGTGTGTCGGTGGACCTTGGCCCGTTGGCAGGCCGTGCAGGTGCTGGTCCAATCGCGGACGTCCCGACGAAGGCCGTGCCAGACGAATCGCGCCGACACCAGCTTCTGGGAAGCTTTCTGGCCCGGGTGGGAAAGGCCGTGGAGGGAGGCGAAGATGCGGCGTTGCCAGGTGACGGGCACGATGGGGCGAGGCTGGCCTTGGGAGACGTCGCAGAGCAGGACAGTGTCCGCGAAGGGGATGTCGGCCAGGCGGAGGCCCGTGTCCACCGCCCGGAGGGCTTGCACCGTGGTGTCGGTGGTTTGGTCCACCGCCATAAGCACAAAGTCCACGCCCAGGTGGACCGCGTTCGCGCTGGCCCGGGAAAGACAGTCGGCCACAGCGTTGTTTTTGCCGGCGACGTGCCGGATGTCCGTGGTAAACTCCGACACGGCGGAGAGGTGGCGCTGTTGGCGGGCCGACCACGGCTCCGTGACCTTGGCCATGGCGTAAACCAACGGCTTGTGGGCGACGAACGCCGTGAAAGGTCGGCCCTCCAGGAGGTGGCGGAAATGGCGGATGGCCAGGTGCAGACGGAGGAGCTCCCGGTCAAACGTGCTGTATTTGAGCTCGTTCGGCCAGAGCTGCCGGCTGAAAAAAGCGAGTGGCTGCCAAACCCCGTTCACCCATTGCTCATGTACGGCGTCCACCGCGTAGTCGGAGGCATCCGTGGTGAGGGCGATGGGAGCGTTGAGCACCGGGTGAGCGAGCAGTGTTGCGTCGGCGAGGGCCCGCTTTGAGCTTTGGAAGGCCGCATCCATTGCTGCGGACCAGGCAATGTCGTGCTTGGCCGGCTTGCCCCGGAGGGCTTCGTAGAGGGGCCACATGAGTTGAGCAGCGCGGGGCACGAAGCGGTGATAAAAATTCACCATTCCCAGGAATTCCTGCAGGGCCTTTATGGTGCGGGGACGCGGGAACGTGGTGATGGCCTCGACCTTGGTTGGCAGCGGCACGGCCCCGTTCTTGGTGATGTGGTGGCCCAAAAAATCAACGGCCGTTGTGCCGAAGTGGCATTTGGCCGGGTTGACGATGAGGCCATGCTCGCTGAGGCACCCGAACAGTGTTCGGAGGTGGAGGAGGTGCTCGGCCCGGGACGTGCTGGCGACGAGGATGTCGTCCAGGTAAACGAAAAGGAACGGCAGGTCACGCAGCATGCCGTCCATCAAGCGCTGGAATGCCTGAGCCGCGTTCTTGAGACCAAACGGCATCTGCAAGAATTCGAATAAGCCGAATGGCGTGATGACTGCCGTTTTAGGGATGTCGGCCGCCCTGACAGGTACCTGGTGATATCCCCGTATGAGATCAATTTTCGAAAAAATGACCCATCCCGCCAGACGGGCGGAGAAGTCTTGGATATGCGGGATCGGGTACCTGTCGGGGGTGGTAGCGTCATTGAGACGGCGTTAGTCACCACACGGGCGCCATCCACCCCCCGGCTTTGGCACGATGTGCAGTGGCGAGGCCCACGCACTATCGGAGCGCCGCACGATGCCGAGGTGCTCCAACGCGTCGAATTCGGCCTTCGCCACGGCGAGCTTGGCTGGGTCGAGGCGGCGGGCCCTGGCGTAGACCGGCGGGCCCGTGGTTGGTATGTGGTGCTCGATCCCATGCCGTACTGCGATGGCCGAAAACGTCGGCCGCATAAGGGCCGGGAACTCCGTGAGCAGGCGAGCAAACTCGTTCGCCGCCGGGACGGCGCATGCCAGCTCGGTCGGCGCGGAGCTGCTCAATGTGCATACCAGGGAGCTGAAGGTTTCGGCGTTGATTAAACGACTCCGTTGGACGTCCACCAGCAGTCCGTGTGCGCAGAGGAAGTCGGCGCCTAGCAGAGCCATGGGCACGTTTGCGGTTACAAACGTCCAAGCAAAGCATTGGCCGCCGAAGCAGAGGGTGACGTTGTGCGGGCCGAAGGTGCGGATGGTCGATCCGTTGGCCGCAACCAAGGAGGGGCCGCAAACCGCGGATTGCCTGTCCTGGTCAGAGGCGGGTATGATGCTCAGTTGGGCGCCGGTGTCGCACAGGAAACGCCGTCCGGACGCTTTATCCGTGGTGAACAGTAAGTTGCCCGTGTGGCCAGCGCTCATGGCTGGTAATGAACGCCGGCCCGGCCGTTTCCCGGCCTGCCGAAGGTGCATGGGGGTCGGCATGTCCGGGCCTTCTGTCCGAACCTGGCATGATAGTAACACCACCCTTAGTCAGGTGGAGGCCCCGGTCGTCGTGCTGGAGGTGGTCGGCTCGGTGTAGCGGCCGCCAATTGCGTCGGCAGTTCGGTCGTCGACCGTGCCGGGTGCTCGGGTGCCATGGGTGTTGCGTCGGACGGCGGTGGGTCCCATGTCGCCGCTGCGATGCGCTGTCCTGCGGCGGAGATCTTGTCGGCTTCTCTGGCAAGGGCCCGGGGATCTGTGATCGTCGTGCTTGCCAGGGCGAGGCGTACCGGGTTAGGCAGCTGACGGAGGAACAGCTCCCGGAACAGGAATGCCGGAGAGTGCTCGCCGAGCAGTGAAAGCATGTAGTCCATTCGCTTGGAAGGACGCGTGTCGCCGAGCTCGGGCAGGTCGAGCAGGCGCCGTGCGCGTTCCGCCGATGGGAGGGCGAAAGCGTCGAGGAGAAGCTTCTTAATCACGCCGTATTTGTCAGCGGCTGGCGGGCTCTCGAGGAGGCTCAGGGCACGGGCCGCGGTGGCCGAACCGAGCGCTGCTACCACATGGTGGAAGCGAGTGTCGTCGGCCGTGATGCCTCGCAGGGCGAACAGGGAATCCGCCTGTGCGAACCAAACCGCCGCGTGAGCCTCCCAGAAGGTAGGCAGTTTAAGGGCGACTGCCATGTCCATGTCGGTAGGTCACCAATGAAGGATCTGGGGCTCCCACGTCGATCGGAAGAATGGACGCGACAAAAAGCTGGAATTCATCCGAGTTGCTTTAATCAAACCAAACACTCAGGCACTCTGAAAAGCCCGTTTATCGGGCAGCAATATATATCATTATTCTCCCGGAGCGTTTGCCCAGGAAAGGCGAGAGGGGGCGTGGCCCAGCATCCTGGCTGCGGCCTGGCAAGTTGAGGGCGAGCCTGACCGGGCATGCCCGACCGAGGCCTGGCAAGTTGAGCGCGGGCCTGCCCGGGCGTCCTGGACGAGCCCGGCATGGTGATCGCTCCGCGTCCTTGATAGGTGCAAGGCGATTGTGAAAACCCAGCGGTAGCCGCTACACTATAATCATTTTTTTTTTTTAAAGTTTAAATAAACCGATTATATCTTGTTTTTGAAGACCCACATTAAAACCTTGTGATAGTCGTTGATACTCGTGTTGAAAACTTGACTTTGTGAAAAATATTAAATTATTATAATCTAAAAAGTTGGGAGTAAGGAGCATCTTTAAAAGCAAACAGGTTTTTCCACATCCGCTTGAACCAACTATAAGACATCTTAATGAATCTGGAAGATTTTTATGGTTGTTAAATTTTATCTTGTTTTCCCAAACGGGTAAAAAAATCATTCATTTATATATTTGGAAAACAAGTCATCCAATTTTTTACAGGCTTTTTGAGAAACTCGACATTTTATCCTGAGTTCAGGTTTAATTTCAATATAATCCATTATTTTATTTTTTATAAGATGTTGTGTTGATATTTCCCTGAAAATGACAATCGTGAATAGCAAATAACATCAATCCTTGAAACATCATCCTAATTTTATCAATCTCTTCCATTGCAAGGAAAGGTGTATTATCACCCTCATACTTAACGTTCATTTCTCTTATTCATCTTCTGAAGTAATTCATTTTTGGTGTAATTTTAAAATCGTTATATTTATTTTTATATATTTTCTTCATCATTAATTAAAAGATAATCACAGAATAAACATTGTTTATGGGCTTTTGACTCTGTATTTAATCCCACTCTTCCACAAGCTGGACAATTCTCTAATTTATCATATGGAGAATCAGGGAATTCAAGAGGCTCATCTGGTATGTCGTTTGGATTTATCATATTTATATAGGAAAAGATTACTTAAACTAAAAATCATCTTCACTATAATCGGTGCTTTCATAATCATCATCATCCATAAAACTGTCGTGAAGACAAAGTCTCACTACCACTATCATCACTTTTAAAATCAACAAAACCTTCACTTGAATAATGACTCATATTTAATTCGAAGAAAAAAACATTACCGTCTGCATCCATTTACTTTTTTTCATTGACAGATTCAACTACGATATTTCTATCGTTAAATGTAATTTTAAAATGGTTCCTAACTACTATTGAGCGAAATGACATTTCTCCTGTATATTAACATCTTTCATTTCATTAAGATTAACATCTTTAGGGTTATTCAGGAATATAGAAATTTCACCGAATTTTGAGATAATGGTTTTATTTTCCTTTTCGATAACTTCAGTAAAAAGAGTTTTATTTTTTGACACTTTTACATCTTTCATCACCTCCTTTAGTTTGATATAGATCTCCATAAATAGTGGTGAAACTTTTGTTTTATTTACTTTTATTGACGACTTCCCAAAGACAGAGAATGCTCTTCCTTGAAAAGGTATTGAGTTGCTCATATTATCCTTCATAATAGGTTTAATCCAAAAGTTATTGAAATCATCTTTGTTCAATTTTACATCAGTGCAATCTATTTCAGTGTCCTTTTTAAATGAGGAGATTGATTGAAATTTGTCTTTTGTGTTTTGAAACATTGTATTTATTCGGCAAAAAAAGTAATTGTCAAGAGAAGAAGAAAGAAGAATCACCTTTAGAGGCCATTTGTCCCCGCAGGGCGGGGGTTGGCCTTTTTTGGGCATTGTGGTGCCCTTTTTGAAGCAATGTTTTATGGCCGGATGCCCTTCCTGCCACCAACCCTGTTGGTCGCCTCTGGCGACACACAGGGAATTACCAGTGAACTGGTACTCAATTTGCCGACCTCGGACGGATGACAGGCTGAGTCAACCCCACTGGCATTAGTTAAGTGATCAATCGAGATTCGAACCCAGGATCCTAGGATCCCAAGCCGACACCCTAACCGCTGAGCCAACACCAGGCTGATTGTCAAAAGATTGAGGGAAAAATAATTTACTACAATCTAAAAATGGTATGTGGCTCTGGAGGATTTCAGATGAGATCAGTAAGAGAGGTTTATCATTTCATATTAGCTCAACAGCGATACTTAAACCGATAGTTTAATTCCAATAAAATATTTGTCAATATTCTCGATGGTGATTGTTCTTTTATGAGAATTAAATTATTACCTAAAAATGAAACACACATATTCGTTGGGTCTCTGTGTGAGTATAATGAAAAATGGGGGGAGTTAATAAGTTAAAAGCAGGGAGAAAAGGGGCGCA
This sequence comes from Myxine glutinosa, assembly GCF_964187855.1. Lineage (NCBI taxonomy): Eukaryota > Metazoa > Chordata > Myxini > Myxiniformes > Myxinidae > Myxine > Myxine glutinosa. The sequence continues at coordinate 392,362,972 of NC_136261.1, forward strand.
ATTTTTTGGGAGGAAAAAGGGTGTCGTAAAAAGTGGGTGGGGCTTAGGAGGGAGAAAAGAGGCGCAATTTTTTGAGAGAAAAGGGGGTGTAATTTCAGTGGTTTTAAAGGCTTTTGTGTAAAAACAAATATGGTAGCCGGACCACGTGACCGATGACGTCATAATTATTAAAAAATTATACTGGTGGAGTTAAACCGATGGTGAAAATTTCCTTCCAATCGGACCAACGGTTGCAGAAAAAAATCATATTTATTCTGTGCGGACAAATAGACAAATGGACTCAAATGCAATACCCTCTCATCAGGCGAAGGTAAAATGGGGTGCAATTTTTTGGGCCAAAAAGGGGTGTAATTTAACTCGAGGGGGCGGGAGTATCAATAAGTTTCCTTAATTTTCCTCATTGACTTCAATGTTAAATTTTATGTGAGCCAGAACAAACATTTATCCCCCACTCAGGTGGAGATGTGTTTGGGACACAAGATTTTGAGGCAAACACAGAGTTGAGGCATTCAGCTTTTTCACATGCAGAGTCAGCTGTGTAGCCATTTGAGGTAAGGGAGGGGATGGAGGGGGAACAAACACCAGAAACAGATTTGACCAGACACCACCAGGATTTGGAGTAGGGAGACGGGTTTGAGAGTTCAGCCTTGAGAGTACAGAGATATTGTTTCCTGGCTATCCTGAGGGCAGACACACACTTCTTCCGAGCTTGGTGGAAGGAACTGAGATTGCTTTCAGTTGGATTTGCCTTCCAAGAGACAAAGGCAAGTTGTTTCAGGGCAACTGCCTCACCACAAGATTCAGTGTACCATGGACGGGAGGAAGGGCATGACAACTGAAGACAAGATGGGATAAATCTGTACATGAGAGAGAGCAGTTTACTTTGGAAGAATTCATAGGAAGAGTTGATGTCAGAGGCAGTAGAGATGGGAGACCAGTCCAGATGATTGATGGCTGCTTGAAGACCGTGCCAGTCGGCCTGAGTGAAATGCCAGACTCGTCAATGCTGCGGAGGCTCTCTGAGAATGGCCAGAGAGATATCCACTTTAAGAAGCACATGATCAGAAGAACCAATTGGAGCAGAAGAAGAGCAGCAGACATTTGCAGGGAAGTTAGCATTATTGGCGTCCGGGAGTTGGATATTTGGACCTGGAGTACGCTTCACGTGCTGCGAAATTACGAGCGTGTGCAAATTTAGACTCCTATGCCCCCCCTCGCCGCACGACTCCTGTATCCCCTCTACCGCCACGATTCCTATACCCCCTCCCCCCACGACAACTGTATCCCCCCGTCCCCCACGACTCCTATACCGCCCTCCCCCCACGAATCTTATACCCCCCCTCCCCCAACGACTCTTATACCTCCCCTCCCGCCACGACTCTAAAACCTCCCCTCCCCCCACAACTCTAAAACCTCCCCTCCCCCCACGACTCTAAAACCTCCCCTCCCCCCACGACTCTAAAACCTCCCCTCCCCCCACGACTCTAAAAGCTCCCCTCCCCCCACGACTCTTATACCCCCCTCCCCCCACGACTCTTCTCCCTCCCCTCCCCCCACGACTCTTCTCCCTCCCCTCCCCCCACGACTCTTAAACCCCCCTCCACCATTCCCCCACTCCCCCACCGACCACTCACCCCCACCCACCATTCCCACCATCCCTCAATCCTCGAGAAAACAGACAAAGCCAAAGATGCCCATCCCTCTGAAATGCCGTGTGGTGAGGAGCGCTGAGCGTGTCGAGCGGAATAAACGCGTTCAACAATGTGGTCTCCCGTTAATATTTGCTTCAACCGGTGATTTAGCGAGGCGAGTGGTGTATATAGAGTCTCGTGGCCCTGAAAACGCCATTTAAATGTTACGTAGAACTAGAAGAAGAGGAAGCCTATAACTTCCCTTTTATTTTCGCACCGTGATGCAGCGACGACACTCAAATTGCCGACGCCACAAACAATCTTCTTACAAAGAGGAAGAAGAATGATGCGCGAAAACAAGAAGTATTAAATAACGAGGAAGAACTTCCGGGTGATCTTGTCAGCCTCGGGCCCTCAGACTGTAACTGTGACGAAGTTTCTCGTGATCGGACCTTATCTCATCTGAAGAGGTTTGTTCGGAGATTCTCATTTTATTACTCGTACCGACTGCAAAGCCGCAATGAGCCGGCGAAACCAAAGCCTCTTGCCACTCTTTTACCCATCACTGTGGCATCAGTAGGTTAGGTAGTTGGTAGTAGATGGGTGTAGATGGGTGTAGTCACGGAGGTATATAATATGGAGAGCCAATTGGCCACCTCGCAGCATTAGCCGCCGTGAAGCCACCGGAAATAGTCTGGCGGCCATATTGGGAAGCCGATTGTTTTGTAAACAAAGCCTGTCAAAGCAAAGGCGTGGCGCACTGATGATGCAGCTGGAGCGAATTTTAGGACCGCCGACGATTTAATTAATATAGAATACTAATATTTGAAGTGATATTCGGGCTCAGAATCCCGTTCTTTAAGGAAATGGTGTTCATTAAGTTTGAAGTTGATTCCAGACGCATTTTTCCTGGGGAATCCAATGGTTTAGAGCTTGTTTGAAAAAAAAGTGCCCAAAATTACCGCTCGGTGTTCTTTATCGTTCTTCTCATGACCCAATCACCCACTAGTAGGAATAAGAATCCTGACATGTTACACCCCTGTTTAACTCCTGTCTTCACCTTGAACCATTCTGTTGTTTCACCTTGGTCGACGACCGCACATTGAAAGTCTTGGTAAAGGGCTTTTACAAGGTTCACTAATTTTCCAGGTATGCTGTATTTCTTCATTATGACCCAGACTTTCTCTGGGCAAGGAGTCGAAAGCTTTCTAGAAATCTATAAAATTGAGGTACATCGTCGTTTGCCATTCTTTGGCTTGTTCTATAATATTCCTCAATATAAAGATCTGATTTGTTGTCATGTTACATGATGTTGTAGCGGTTACCGCTGGATGCACACAATCGCCTTGCACCGGCCAGAACACGGCCAGACGCGCCTCTCCCGGGCATGCCCGGACTCACTGTTACCGGGCACGCCCGAACCTCCCGGGCACGCCCGGTCTCGTCTTTCCCGGGCATGCCCGCTCTCGCCTTTCCAGGGCTCGCCCAGAGCGTCTGGGCATGCCCGCTATCGCCTTTCCAGGGCTCGCCCAGAGCGTCCGGGCATGCCCGCTATTGCCTTTCCAGGGCTCGCCCAGAGCGTCCGGGCATGCCCGCTATCGCCTTTCCAGGGCTCGCCCAGAGCGTCCGGGCATGCCCGCTATCGCCTTTCCAGTGCTCGTCCAGAGCGCCTGGGCACGCCCAGCCTCGACTTGCCAGGCCGCAGCCAAACACGCCCGGGCAGGTCCAGACTCGCCTTTCCAAGGCTCGCCCTTGACACCCGGGCATGCCCGGTATAGCTTTTGCCGGGCAAACTTCCCGACATAAATGTGTATATATATTGCTGCCCGATAAACGGGCTTGTCAGAATACCTGAGCTGTTTTGTTTCAATAAAGCAACTTGGACGAATTCCGTCTTTGGTCGTGTCAATTCTTTCGACTCGCGTTGGAGCGCAGTTCCTTCATTGGTGACCTACCGACATGGACACGGCAGTGACGCTTAAACTGCCTACCTTCTGGGAGGCTCACGCGGCTGTTTGGTTCGCCCAGGCGGACTCCCAGTTCGCCCTGCGAGGCATCACCGCGGACGACACCCGCTTCCACCATGTTGTGGCGGCGCTCGGTTCCGCCACCGCGGCCTGCGCCTTGAGCCTCCTCGAGCACCCGCTGGCTGCTGACAAATACGATGCGCTGAAGACACTCCTCCTCGACGCTTTCGCCCTCTCACCGGCAGCACACGCACGGCGCCTGCTCGCTCTGCCCAAGCTCGGCGACACGCGCCCGTCCGAGCGCATGGACTATATGCTCTCGTTGCTCGGTGAGCACTCTCCGGATTTTCTGTTCCGCGAGCTGTTCCTTCGCCAGCTGCCTCACCCGGTACGCCTCGCCCTGGTTGGCACGTTGATCACGGATTCCCGCGCCCTCGCCAGGGAAGCCGATAAGATCTCCTCGGCGGGCCAGCACATTGGCGCGGTTACCTGGAGCCCGCCGCCGTCCGAGGCGACGCCCACGACGCCCGAGCGCCCTGCGCGGTTGGAGGCCGAACTGCCGGTGCAACTGGCGGCCGCCACGCCGCACCGCCCGCTTCCGACACGACGGCCGGGGCCTCCACCTGACCGGGCATGGTGTTATTACCACGCCAGGTTCGGACACAAGGCTCAGACGTGCCGGCCCCCGTGCACTTTTGGCAGGTCGGGAAATGGCCGGGCCGGCGTTCATTCCCAGCCATGAGCGCCGGCCACTCGGGAAACTTGCTGTTTATTCGGGACAAAGCGTCTGGGCGGCGTTTCCTGTGTGACACCGGTGCCCAACTGAGCGTCATACCCGCCTCCGAGCAGGACAGGCGGGACGCCGTTTGCGGCCCCTCTTTGGTCGCTGCTAATGGCTCGGCCATACGCACTTTCAGCCCACGCGTCGTCACCCTCTGCTTCGGCAGCCAGCGTTTTCAATGGACTTTTGTTACCGCCAGCGTCCCCGTGGCTTTGCTGGGCGCCGACATCCTCTGCGCGCATGGGCTGCTGGTCGACGTCAAACGATGTCGCCTTGTCCACGCCGAGACCTTCAGCTCCCTGGCGTGCACAATGAGCAGCTCCGCGCCGACCGAACTGGCATGCGCCCTCCCGGCAGCGAATGAGTTCGCTTGCCTGCTCGCGGAATTCCCGGCCCTCACGCGGCCGACGTTTTCGGCTGTCGCGGTGCGGCACGGGATCGAGCACCACATACCCACTACGGGCCCGCCGGTCTACGCCAGGGCCCGCCGCCTCGACCCGGCCAAGCTCGCCGTGGCGAAGGCCGAGTTCGACGCGTTGGAGCACCTCGGCATCGTGCGGCGCTCCGATAGCGCGTGGGCCTCGCCACTGCACATCGTGCCAAAGCCGGGGGGTGGATGGCGCCCGTGTGGCGACAACCGCCGTCTCAACGACGCTACCACCCCGGACAGGTACCCGATCCCGCATATTCAGGACTTTTCTGCCCGTTTGGCGGGACGGGTCATCTTTTCGAAAATTGACCTGATACGGGGCTACCACCAGGTACCTGTCCGGGCGGCCGACGTCCCGAAGACGGCCGTCATCATGCCGTTCGGCCTGTTCGAATTTTTGCGGATGCCGTTTGGCCTCAAGAACGCGGCCCAGGCGTTCCAGCGCTTGATGGATGGCGTGCTGCGCGACCTGCCGTTTCTTTTCATCTATCTGGACGATATCCTCGTCGCCAGCACGTCCCGCACCGAGCACCTCCTCCACCTCCGAACACTGTTCGGTCGCCTCAGCGAGCACGGCTTAATTGTCAACCCGGTCAAATGCCACTTCGGCGCGACGACCGTTGACTTTTTTGGCCACCGCATCACCAAGGCCGGGGCCGTGCCGCTGCCGACCAAGGTCGAGGCCATCACCACGTTCCCGCGTCCCCGTTCCATCAAGGCCCTCCAAGAGTTCCTCGGCATGGTGAATTTTTATCACCGATTCATGCCCCGTGCTGCTCAGCTCATGCGGCCCCTCTACGAAGCCCTCCGGGCCAAGCCGGCCAAGCATGACATTGTTTGGTCCGCGGCCATGGACGCGGCCTTCACCAGCGCCAAATGGGCCCTCGCCGACGCAACGCTGCTGGCTCACCCGGTGCTCAACGCGCCCATCGCCGTCACTACGGACGCCTCCAACTACGCGGTGGGCGCCGTCCATGAGCAATGGGTGGACGGGGTTTGGCAGCCACTCGCTTTTTTCAGCCGGCAACTCCGGCCGAATGAGTTAAACTACAGCACGTTCGACCGCGAGCTGCTCGGGCTATTCCTGGCTGTTCGCCATTTCCGACACCTCCTGGAGGGCCGCCCGTTCACGGCTTTCGTCGACCACAAGCCATTGGTCTACGCAATGGCTAAGGTCACGGAGCCGTGGTCGGCCCGCCAGCAGCGCCACCTCTCCGCCGTGTCGGAGTTCACCACGGACATCCGGCACGTCGCCGGCAAAGACAACGCCATGGCCGACTGTCTTTCTCAGGCCAGCGCGAACGCGGTCCACCTCGGCGTGGACTTCGCGCTCATGGCGGCCGACCAGATCACCGACGCCTCGGTGCAGGCACTCCGTGCGGCGGACACGGGCCTCCGCCTGGCCGACATTCCCTTCACGGGCAGCGTCCTGCTCTGCGACGTCTCCCAGGGCCAGCCTCGCCCCATCGTGCCCGTTTCCTGGCAGCGCCGCATCTTCGCCTCCATCCACGGCCTTTCTCACCCGGGCCGGAAAGCTTCTCAGAAGCTGGTGTCGGCGCGTTTCGTCTGGCACGGGCTTCGACGAAACATCCGCGACTGGGCCAACGCCTGCACGGCCTGCCAGCGGGTCAAGGTCCACCGCCACACCCAGGCCCCGCTGGCACCTTTCGCCGTGCCTGAACGGTGTTTATGACCACGTCCACGTGGACCTGGTGGGTCCCCTGCCCCCCTCGCGGGGGTTCACCCACCTGCTCACCATGGTGGACAGGACCACCAGGTGGCCGGAGGCCGTGCCCCTCACCTCCACCACCACCGCCGACGTGGCGCAGGCGTTCATCGCCACCTGGGTCGCGCGCTTCGGCGCACCAGCGGACATCTCGTCCGACCACGGCCCACAGTTCACGTCTGAGCTTTGGGGCGCGGTCGCCCGTTCATTGGGGGTCACGCTGCACCGCACCACGGCCTACCACCCCCAAGCCAACGGGTTGTGTGAGCGGTTTCACCGCTCCATGAAGGCCGCACTCATGGCCGGCCTTCAGGACGACGGTTGGGCTGACCGGCTGCCGTGGGTCCTTTTTGGTCCTTCGCACGGCCTCCAAGGAAGACCTCCAGGCGTCCGCCGCCGAGCTCGTCTACGGTCAGCTGCTCCGCGTCCCGGGCGAATTCGTGCCCGACGCTAACAGTCCCTGGTCCGCCGCTCGCCAGCGCTCGGACCTCCAGGAGGCCGCCCGACGATTTGCCCCCGTGCCGACGTCCCGCCACGGTGGCCCCCAGTCCTACGTCCCCCCGGCGCTTCGCACAGCAAAGTACGTCTTTGTGCGTCATGACGTGCACCGGGGGCCACTCCGGCCGCCGTACGACGGGCCCTTCCGGGTCCTGCGACGGGGCGACAAGTCTTTCATCGTCGACTTTGGCGGCCGGCCGGACCGGATTTCTGTGGACCGCCTCAAACCAGCGCACATGGACGTCGACCGACCACCACGGTTGGCCCTTCCTCCGCGGCGAGGCCGCCCCCCGTCCACAGTTCCACCTGCTCGACCACCCACCACCACGTCGGACCCCTCCACACGACCCTCCAGGGGTCGCTTCGGCCGGGTCATCCGGACCCCCCTTAAATTGACCCTGCCGGTGCAGGTCGATTCTGGAGGGGCGTGTGTAGCGGTTACCGCTGGATGCACACAATCGCCTTGCACCGGCCAGAACATGGCCAGACGCGCCTCTCCCGGGCATGCCCGGACTCACTGTTCCCGGGCACGCCCAAACCTCCTGGGCACGCCCGGTCTCGTCTTTCCCGGGCATGCCCACTCTCGCCTTTCCAGGGCTCGCCCAGAGCGTCCGGGCATGCCCGCTATCGCCTTTCCAGGGCTCGCCCAGAGCATCCGGGCATGCCCGCTATCGCCTTTCCAGGGCTCGCCCAGAGCGTCCGGGCATGCCCGCTATCACCTTTCCAGGGCTCGCCCAGAGCATCCGGGCATGCCCGCTATCGCCTTTCCAGTGCTCGTCCAGAGCGCCCGGGCAGGTCCAGACTCGCCTTTCCAAGGCTCGCCCTTGACACCCGGGCATGCCCGGTATAGCTTTTGCCGGGCAAACTTCCCGACATAAATGTGTATATATATTGCTGCCCGATAAACGGGCTTGTCAGAATACCTGAGCTGTTTTGTTTCAATAAAGCAACTCGGACGAATTCCGTCTTTGGTCGCGTCAATTCTTTCGACTCGCGTTGGAGCGCAGTTCCTTCAATGTTACTTAATTCAGTCATTATATTGTAACTAAGATGTGTATGTTTCTATTACCGAGATGTTAGAAACCACGCAGATATTGTAGCGGTTACCGCTGGATGTACATAATCGCCTTGCACCGGCCAGAACACGGCCAGACGCGCCTCTCCCGGGCATGCCCGGACTCACTGTTCCCGGGCACGCCCGAACCTCCCGGGCACGCCCGGTCTCGTCTTTCCCGGGCATGCCCGCTCTCGCCTTTCCAGGGCTCGCCCAGAGCGTCCGGGCATGCCCGCTATCGCCTTTCCAGGGCTCGCCCAGAGCGTCCGGGCATGCCCGCTATCGCCTTTCCAGGGCACGCCCAGAGTGTCCGGGCATGCCCGCTATCGCCTTTCCAGGGCTCGCCCAGAGCGTCCGGGCATGCCCGCTATCGCCTTTCCAGTGCTCGCCCAGAGCGCCCGGGCATGCCCAGCCTCGACTTGCCAGGCCGCAGCCAAACACGCCCGGGCAGGTCCAGACTCGCCTTTCCAAGGCTCGCCCTTGATACCCGGGCATGCCCGGTATAGCTTTTGCCGGGCAAACTTCCCGACATAAATGTGTATATATATTGTTGCCCGAAAAACGGGCTTGAGAGAATACCTGAGCTGTTTTGTTTCAATAAAGCAACTCGGACGAATTCCGTCTTTGGTCGCGTCAATTCTTTCGACTCGCGTTGGAGCGCAGTTCCTTCAATATAATGATAACCAGAGTTTATTCTACACTGACATGGGTCAGCAACACATCAACAGTGAGTCAGTCACATAAATGACATGAAACGTTGTCATGTAGTTAACCCACACAATTCTTGGGTTTCGGAAGTTTTTGCTATTCATAACATACAAGACTTACATGTTGCAATGGAACGTTCAGCAGGACATGGTAATTGTTACATGAATAATGGAGCGGAGATATAAACATCTCATGCAACACATCTTTTACAGTTTAAATATTTACATGAAGTGTTGGTGAACTCGCCATATCAGACAAAGGGCAACTACCCATTAACCATGGAAAATTAAAAATTTGTGTTCACAGATATACCATCAGATCAGATCTGCTTGCCACTGTTCTATGAACTATCTGTGAACACAAATCTTTAATTTTCCATGGTTAATGGTTGACCAAAGTTCACGAGTTTTTGAAAACAATGCAGGACAGTTAATACATGTTTGATCAGTTGTTCTACACAGGCAATTTTGCAGTGAACATAACACCCACAACTTATTCCACATACCTCAAAGCAATTCATCCCATATCAAACAATGATATAAACATGGACATAATGAAAAAGTAATGCCAATTGTACTTAAATACATTGAAAATGCACTTGCATGAACATCATAAATTGCAACCAAAAGTAGGCCTACTGGACCAGGTACTTCATTGCTTTTCAAACAAACGTATCAGTACTCAAGTCACCAAACAAAGTAGAAATACATATTTCTCGAGCTTCCAGCCCGACTTACTCTTCCAGTATTAAAACATAAATCAATAGATATACAGGACTACATCTTCCACAACTAAACACCGATATATATTTATGCACAATTCTGCACAATTCACGCGACTACCATGTAGAGATGAGGTCGCTCTTATATTTCAGCTTTCTCTGGTGTTGCCTCACTGGTGAGCAAACAGGACCAGTTTGCAATATTTTTTCCTGATGCGCTCTTCCTTCATGTCATCATCGAGTGTTCTCACAACATGATGGAAACGTATCTTGCTGTATGATTGTGATACAGAATGTATTAAAGCAAACACATGGTTGCTGTCTGCCTCACAGTCAAACATGTGCCGATCCAAGGAAGCAAATGTAGACGGACCGACCTCAGAAAGGACAGAAGTGGAAATTGCCGCTCTTATCCCACTTTCACGAGGCATTTTGCCATTGGTTACAGCCAGGAGCCTCTTGACACAGCGTTCAGTCGCCTCACAGACACGAACAACACTGTGCGAGGGAACTATGAGGCCACCCCTGTTCTTGGTAACAATCAGGCTGTACATTGGTGTGGTTTGCCATTCTTCGTTGTTACTGGTCAATGCAGAAAGACATTGGCTACACTTCAGAGTCTTCCTCACCATCCTCACCACATAGCCGGCAATATAGCCAACACATGACTCTGTAAAGATGGAAAGTTGCTCAAAATATGGAATATCCGCATAGTCGTGGTCCTCTTTTGCCGGCGATCTCAGCTCCAGGTCGTATCGTCTGGCCACCAACATGTCGTGACTCTCGTCAGGCACAGCCTGCTTTGCAACGCACTTGAAGGAAGCCGCATTCAAGATTCTGGTTGAGTCCTGTGCAGAACAGTTCCCACTTGCAGACTTGATGTCATGTCGCATCAAGAGGCGCTTATATGCGGCAACAAACTGCCGGGCCGTTGGGTTATTCCCACTTCCACTATAGACGGGATATTCCAATAAGCGGTATGACTTTAAGTGGGCACCACTGTATGGGGAATACCAACCTAACATAGGTGGAATACCAACATAGCATAGGTGGATTACTAACATTACACAGGTGGAATACCAATATAACATAGTTTACCTTCTTTAAATGTGCTTGGAAGTTGAAACAGCTGGGGACGGACTTCGGCTTCAGTCGGACGGTTTGACCAGTCCTGCCGAAGTCACTCTCATTGAAGTGATCACTGCACAGAACTGTGGTGCCTGGGGTGGGGTAGAAGGACTCCCTTCTCAGGGCAGATGTCAATCGAGAGCACAAGTCCTTATCCTTTGGAAACCTTGAAACAAAATACATTGTGGTCACAAAATGTGGTTGCGGGTCGAAACCTCAGAGGGCAGTCAAAACATCCGAGTCAAAACGACTCCATATCAAAATAATATTTTGAGTTTCATATGTATAGTTAAATACAACTTCATCTGCTAATGTTTGCCATGTGTCGGACTTTCGTACCTTCCACAAGTAACCCCCATTTGCTCTTTCTGCTCACGAGTGACACAGGAGGGCATGGAAACCCTGACAGTAGTAGACTGGACAATTAAGTTAAGCTCATCACAAATTAAATCACTTCACAATGATCACGAGCTGACGAGTCAATCTCGATACTTCAATCTGAATCAATGAATGAGTCAATCAGACATCAGTCTGACATACTCACATAGCCCTAGTGAATACACAATACAGTTATATTTGAGATCTGTGTCATATTGCACACCCTGCGCGTGGTCTAACACCATCAAATTCAACACAGTGTTCAAACTTCATTGAAACTTAATTGAAACTTAATTACCTAGCCCCACCACCGTGACCACGCCAAAAACTGAAAAAGCAGAACACCCGCGATCGCGGTTTGTCACTTACTTGTGAAATGTGCATGTGGAGGCCTTCCCTGAGGTATTTGTGCAGTCAAATGCAACACACTGTGGCATTTTGAAACAGCGCGTTCACAAATAAGACTCCTTACAGTCGGTAAGCATCCAAAATGAATCAGAAATTGTGAGATCAGCTGATTGTGAGATCAAACACGGATGCAGACACAATCGGCTTCCCAATATGGCCACCAAGCAACTTCCGCTAGCTTCAGCCGACAGCCGTCATTGGCTCTCCAGGTTTATTATATACCTCCGTGGGTGTAGTAGGTACCGTCGGTGTAGTAGGTGTAGTTGGTGTAGTTGGTGTAGTTGGTGTAGTAGGTACCATTTGCATTCTGGATGAGATTAAAATTGATAAAATTTACTTCTTGATTAATTCGGTGAATTCCGTCTCAACTTCGGATATTTCCGGCCCTGAAAAACTATCCCCTACGGCCGCGAGATTTCTAAAAAATAATTCTTCGTCAATTTTAGAATATTTGACGCCGTTTTCACCCTCCGAAATGCGTAATAAGCGTTAAAAAAATATTTTTCAAATGCTCGAATCTCATTGGTTCTGGTGTTTGATGACGATTTTCGTTGAAGATAACGAGGCCTGTGCGGGCCGAGGTTGGTCTTAAAGTATTTTAATTACAAATTAGCGGTGCATTAGATTGTGAATCAAACAACGACGGGTGAAACAAACTCCTATTGAACTTTTTCGCAATTGTTTTATGCATACTTCCGCATCCGGTCGATGACGGCCTCCATTGAGTGATTTGGTTTTAGAAATATTTTTTCAAATGCTCGAATCTCATTGGTTCCGGTGTTTGGTGACGATTTTCGTTGAAGATAACCAGGCCCGTGCGGGCCGAGGTTGGTCTTAAAGTATTTTAATTACAAATTGGAGGTGCATAAGATTGTGAATCAAACAAAGACGGTTGAAAGAAACTCCTATTGAACGTTTTCAATTTGTTATGCATACTTCCGCATCCGCACGATGGCGGCCTCCATTGCGCATCGGAATTCTCAAGCCAAGGGATAATCTGGTTTACGACATAATACGTACGCGTTCATTGACAACACCGGCTTTGCCGGCTATTAATACTGAGGAAGATCTGCAAAACATTTATTTAAAGATAAAATAATTCTCTGTTCGTTGATGAAGGGAATGAAGATGAGTTAAAACGACTTTTTATTGAATGTATGTTGAGGTATTTGATTGTTCATTTAATGGTGTTTTTCACTCGTTTTGTTTCATTCATTGCGTTGTTTTATATGACGTCATCATTAAACTTCACACAACGATGGTAAAACCTCATTCTTCATTTTAACTACAAACCAGGTAGAAAGTTTTTATAATTAACTTGTATATCCAATGTGACCTCCAAATCGTAAATGAGGAGGTCTTACAGAGGTTGTAGATGATGGATGGATGAGGTATCCACGCAGCGTTGGTGCGGAAAAAAATGTCGGTCCCGTCTGCTTCATCCAAAACTAAAGTTGGAGAATCTTCGCGAAAAAGTCGTTTCGGCTCACATCTCACCTCCTCCCATTTTGTGATGCCTTTGTTGACAATCCTTCTCCAAAACCAGTGATCTGTGGCCTGGTGTTCCCACTTGTCCGGGTCAATATCACAGCAATTCAAACTTGGTACAGATATGTATCATGATGTAAAGGTTAACCGATTAGATGTTGGGGTCAAGAGGTCAAAGGTCAAAGTCTGTAATAAGTCTATAACTTGAGAATGGCAAAAAGGATCTAATTCAAACTTGTTACAGGTATGTATAATGATGTAAAGGCTAACTGATTAGATGTTGGGGTCAAGAGGTCAAAGGTCAAAGTCTGTAATAAGTCTATAACTTGAGAATGGCAAAAAGGATCTAATTCAAACTTGGTACAGATATGTATAATGATGTAAAGGCTAACTGATTAGATGTTGGGGTCAAGAGGTCAAAGGTCAAAGTCTGTAATAAGTCTATAACTTGAGAATGGCTAAAAGGATCTAATTCAAACTTGGTGCAGATATGTGAAATGATGTAAAGGTTAACTGATTAGATGTTGGGGTCAAGAGGTCAAAGGTCAAAGACTGTAATGATTTTTTAACTTGCGAATGGCTGAAAGGATCTAATTCAAACTTGGTGCAGATATGTATTATAATGATGTAAAGATTAACTGATTACATTTTGGGCTCCCAAGGTCAAAGGTCTTGTCAGGTAAAAATGCGATAACTTATGAACAGCTGAAGGGATTTAAATTAGAACTTCATGCAGGTATGTGTAATGATGTAAACATGAACTACTTAAAATTTGGGATCAAGAGGTCAAAGGTCAGATCATGTCAGGTAAAAATGTGATAACTTGAGAACAGCTGAATGGATTTAAAGCAAACTAGCTACAAGTATTATAATGATGTAATAATGTAGGTGGAGGCATATCTGTCGAAGTCGTGATGTCGAAGAGTGTAGTTCTGTTTCAGACATAAATTGATGATTTTAGATCTTTGACCTTGAGTTGACATTTGACCTTTTAACCTCAAAAAATAGTTCATTCCCCAATTCGGTAATTCAATTTGCGAATGCTGTTCAAATTTAATGGCAATTGGATGAAAAATGACTTTTAAAATCAGACCTCAAGATAACCTTTGACCTAAAAATCAAAAGGCTTCTCAGTTGTGATTACACACACCTACGGACTTGGTTAAGTTTTGTGACGATCATGTTGGAATTGTAACTTGTGGGCAATTGACATACAAACAGACAAACAAGAAACTTGTCGAACATAGAACGAAGCTTGCAAAATCCATAAAATAATGTTATGTCTGGGGGGTAGAGCGAAATCTATAGCTAGGTAGATCTGTAAAGGTAGGTATTCAACTGTCGTGATAGGGACTCTACATGTAATAAGTTCTTGATGTTTAGGCATTTGTCGGGGTAAGATGTATAATTGTGGATCTACCTGGAGATTTGTGTGATAGATAGGGATTAAAAGATAACGCCCCTGTGAGTCTCACCTGGTCATCAAACCCTTGTCCATTATGGCACTGCAAACCACATAAACACTTAGTTAGGTCCCTAGCGCAACATTAAATAATTCCTCCCCTTTGACATGACTTTGGAAGAGAATAGACGGGAAATCGGGCTGGAACACCGCCACAATCGGCCGCCACCATTTACACCTCCAAAAGGCCTACCAATCTCGCATAGCACGTGCTATGAAGAAGAAGCAGGAGTAGAGAGAGAGCGGCAGTGACGCAGAGGGCGTGACCTGGATGAGCCGGCGAGTCGTGGGAAGCGCTTTTTGGCAGTGCAGTGCGCCAATGTGACGTCTTCGGCCGGAGATATTACGGAGGGTCGGACGCCATTTTTAGGAGTTCAGATGAGCCTGTTGAGATGAGAGCAGAGCCCCGACCTGAGTAGAGAGTTCACTTCAGTTGAGCCGGAGGAGTTGAGTTGAGAGCAGTCCCGGTGTGAGTTGAGAGGAGAGCAGTTCGGAGGTGCGCTGAACCGAGTGCAGGCGAGACCAGTCCCGGAGCGAGTTGGAAGGACGAGACGTGCAGTCACACCTGCGTTCTCCCCATTCCTGTCTTTTCGTGCTTCGTGTGGGGATCGATCTTGGGTGAAGCCGCTGGCCTGCGTTGGGTGCCTTGGAGTTTGGTGCACCGACCTCGTGGGCGGCGAGAGGATCGGAGCTTGGAGAAGGCCTGGTGGCGGCTGAGCCGGGCCGTGTTACACTGAACACGACTAGAGCCAGATAAGCCCGAGCTCCGCGTTTACACTTTACATGACGAGACGTGTTATTTTCGTATTCATCTCCCTCGTATTGTGTTTGATATCTGTTGTGTGTGGGATCCCAATTTAGGCTTCTTATTAGAGATATTACCGGTGCATGCTTTTTCCTGTCTTGCTTTTATATAATAAATCCTTACATTATTTTCTGTATATATCTGAACGCAGTTTCCTGGGTGTTTGGTTTTAATTTGTAAGGCTGCGGAGCTTTGCTGTGTCCCGCCATTCCGAGCGTTTATGCTTGATTGGAATCCGCTATTGAGTTTTCGCCTCGGGAGTTTAAAGCCTCGTCATCGGCATCCGCAACTTTGATGTTAATCGCAGTTGCGTGACAATAAGTTGTTGACCTTTTGGCCGATGCTGACGTCAAAAATAATTGCTGGCTGAATTCATTGTTTTGATCTGCCAATCCTCTTTATATTTCAAGTGAATTGGATGAAAATTGAGGATTTATAGAAATCTGCCAAAATTGTTGACATTTGGCCTACACTGACCTTTTGAACTCAAAATCAACAGTTTTGTTTTTCGTTATGGCCAACTCGATGATTTGGTGAGGTTTCGTAAAGATCTGTGTTTTGTGCCCAGGGCTCCAAAAATGTTAATCTGCCCCTGTGACTCATTCACATAATCAATCAACCACTCACCCACTCACTGACTCATTCACATAATCAATCAATCACTCAACCACTGACTGACTGACTGATTCACACAATCAATCACTCACCCACTCACTGACTGACTGACACATTCACATAATCAATCAATCACTCACTCACTGATCCACTCACTCACTCACTGACCTACTCACGCACTCAGACCCACTCACTCACTGACTCAATGACTTACTCTTGCTCACTCATCGACTCACTTTTACTCACTCACCGACTCACTGACTGACTCACTGACTGACTAACTGACTCACTCACTCAATGACTGACGCACTCACACTCACTAACTGACTCACTCACTCAATGACTGACTCACTTACCGACTCAATGACTGACTCAGTCACCGACTAACTGACTCACTCACTCAATGAATGACTCACTCAGACTCACTAACTGACTCACTCACTCAATGAATGACTCACTCACAGACTCACTAACTCCCTCACACTTTGACTGACTGACTGGTTCACTGACTCATGATCAATGACTGACTCACACTCACTGACTGACTCACTCACTCTCTGACTGTCTCACTTACACCCACTCACTCACTGACTCACTCAACTGACTAACTCACACACTCACTGAAACACTCACATACACACTCACTCATTGACTGACTCAATCACTCACTGACTGACTCACTCAACTCAATCACTGTGACTCACTCATACAATTCACTCACTGTCTGTCTCATAGACTCGCTCACTGACTGACTCACACTCACTGACACTCTCTGACTGTCTCACTTGCACCCACTCACTTAATGACAATCAACTCACCGACTCACACTCACTGACACACTCACTGACACTCACTGACACTCACTGACACACTCACTGACTGACACACACAAACACACACACACACACACACACACACACACACACACACCTACGGACACTGCTCGATCGATAAGTTTGCCGGACGAAAGTTTGTTACCTGGTAAAAAGTCCTACAAGTTTTAGGAATCCATTTTAGCAGAACACGAATGTAAGTACACGTGGGCATCGTGGGGAGTGACACATTTATTTTATATCAATTAATTATCTTAATTTTAAAGAGGGAAATATCAAGTAATTATCTCATCTTTCTCCCTCAAATTGAGTGCGACGTCACATAATGTCGGAAATGATTTGACATTGATGATTTCGCAGCGATTCACTGGATTCGATGAAACCTGTGTTAGAATCCCCCAAAAAAATGTATTATGCAAGTACACTTGATGCATGTACACACGTCCCGGTATGTTGTTGCGGGTGTCAACTAGTTGGACTAAACACATACACCGTAACACATACACCACCCAGTGGCCCAAGTGAGTGATTATGGAATTCTTGGCAATACGGTGGGGATGTACTTCCGGCGTCATTTCCGGGCTGGACGTGGAACGTGACTTGCTTGAACAAACATCGGCTCCATGTCCTTTTCCACAGGCGTCTGAAACAGAGATCGGGTCGGATCTTCTGAGGAAAAGGTTTGTTCAGAGTTTCTCATTTTATTATCAACACTGAAAAAGATATTCTGTAAAACGATCATTGGAAGTGATTCTTTATAATATTAATAGAATATAGTATGATAATAATAATAATAGGCCTCTTCTATTGTTTGCCACATGGCACACTCCATAAAAGGGGCTTTTCTATGGTTTGTCACATGGCACACACCATATAAAGGGGCCGTTTCTATCGTTTGCCACATGGCACACGCCATATCAAGGGGCCTATTCGATTGTTTGCCACATGGCGCACACCATATAAAAGGGCCTTTTCTATGGTTTGTCACATGGCACACACCATATAAAGGGGCCGTTTCTATCGTTTGTCACATGGCACACACCATATAAAGGGGCCTATTCGATTGTTTGCCACATGGCGCACACCATATAAAAGGGCCTTTTCTATGGTTTGTCACATGGCACACACCATATCAAGGGGCCTATTCGATTGTTTGCCACATGGCACACACCATATAAAGGGCCTTTTCTATGGTTTGTCACATGGCACACACCATATAAAGGGGCCGTTTCTATCGTTTGCCACATGGCACACACCATATAAAAGGGCCTTTTCTATCGTTTGCCACATGGCACACACCATATAAAGGGGCCGTTTCTGTTGTTTGCCACATGGCACACACCATATAAAAGGGCCTTTTCTATCGTTTGTCACATGGCACACACCATATAAAGGGGCCGTTTCTATCG
This sequence comes from Myxine glutinosa, assembly GCF_964187855.1. Lineage (NCBI taxonomy): Eukaryota > Metazoa > Chordata > Myxini > Myxiniformes > Myxinidae > Myxine > Myxine glutinosa. Next base: position 392,381,014 of record NC_136261.1, read on the forward strand.
TTTGCCACATGGCACACACCATATAAAAGGGCCTTTTCTATTGTTTGCCACATGGCACACACCATATAAAAGGGCCTTTCTCTTGTTTCCCACATGGCACACACCATATCAAGGGGCCTATTCGATTGTTTGCCACATGGCACACACCATATAAAAGGGCCTTTTCTATGGTTTGTCACATGGCACACACCATATCAAGGGGCCTATTCGATTGTTTGCCACATGGCACACACCATATAAAGGGCCTTTTCTGTGGTTTGTCACATGGCACATACCATATAAAGGGGCCTTTTCTCTAGTTTGCCACATGGCACACACCATATAACGGGGCCTATTCGATTGCTTGCCACATGGCGCACACCATATAAAAGGGCCTTTTCTATCGTTTGCCACATGGCACACACCATATAAAGGGGCCGTTTCTATTGTTTGCCACATGGCACACACCATATAAAAGGGCCTTTTCTATTGTTTGCCACATGGCACACACCATATAAAGGGCCTTTTCTATCGTTTGCCACATGGCACACACCATATAAAGGGGTATTTTCTATTATTTGCCACGTGGCACACACCATATAAAGGGGCCTTTTCTATTGTTTGTCACATGGCACACACCATATAAAGGGGCCTTTTCTATAGTTCGTCACATGGCACACACCATACAAAGGGGTCTTTTCTATTATTTGTCACATGGCACACACCATATAAAGGGGTCTTATCTATTATTTGTCACATGGCACACACCATATAAAGGGGCCGTTTCTATTGTTTCCTACATGGCACATACCATCTAAAGGGGCCTTTTCTCTAGTTTGCCACATGGCACACACCATATCAAGGGGCCTATTCGATTGATTGCCGCATGGCACACACCATATAAAAGGGCCTTTTCTATGGTTTCTCACATGGCACATACCACATGAAGGGGCCTTTTCTCTTGTTTGCCACATGGCACACACCATATCAAGGGGCCTATTCGATTGTTTGCCACATGGCGCACACCATATAAAAGGGCCTTTTCTTTGGTTTGTCACATGGCACATACCATATAAAGGGGCCTTTTCTCTAGTTTCCCACATGGCACACACCATATAAAGGGGCCTCTTCTATTGTTTGCCACATGGCAAACACCATATAAAGGGGCCTTTTCTATTGTTTGCCACATGGCACACACCATATAACGGGGTCTTTTCTATTATTTGCCACATGGCACACACCATATAAAAGGGCCTTTTCTATTGTTTGTCACATGGCACATACCATATAAAGGGGCCTTTTCTCTCGTTTGCCACATGGCACACACCATACAAAGGGGCCTATTCGATTGTTTGCCACATGGCGCACACCATATAAAAGGGCCTTTTCTATCGTTTGCCACATGGCACACACCATATAAAAGGGCCTTTTCTATTGTTTGCCACATGGCACACACCATATAAAGGGGCCTTTTCTCTAGTTTGCCACATGGCACACACCATACAAAGGGGCCTATTCGATTGTTTGCCACATGGCGCACACCATATAAAAGGGCCTTTTCTATTGTTTGCCACATGGCGCACACCATATAAAAGGGCCTTTTCTATTGTTTGCCACATGGCACACACCATATAAAAGGGCCTTTTATATTGTTTGCCACATGGCACACACCATATAAAGGGGCCTTTTCTATTGTTTGCCACATGGCACACACCATATAAAAGGGCCTTTTCTATTGTTTCCCACATTGCACACACCATATGAAGGGGTCTTTTCTATTATTTGCCACTTGGCACACACCATATAAAGCAGCTTTTTCTATTATTTGTCACATGGCACACACCATATAAAGGGGCCTTTCCTATTGATTGTCACATGGCACACACCATATAAAGGGGCCTTTTCTGTAGTTCATCACATGGTACACACACCATATAAAGGGGCCTTTTCTGTAGTTCGTCACATGGTACACACACCATATAAAGGGGTCTTTTCTATTATTTGCCACATGGCACACACCACAGCAAGGGGTCTTTTCTATTATTTGTCACATGGCACACACCATATCAAGGGGCCTATTAGATTGTTTGCCACATGGCACACACCATATTAAAGGGCCTTTTCTATGGTTTGTCAAATGGCACATACCATATAAAGGGGCCTTTTCTCTAGTTTGCCACATGGCACACACCATATAACGGGGCCTTATCTATAATTATTTGTCACATGGCACACACCATATAAACGGGCCGTTTCTATTGTTTCCCACATGGCACACACCATATCAAGGGGCCTATTCGATTGTTTGCCACATGGTGCACACCATATAAAAGGGCCTTTTCTATGGTTTGTCACATGGCACACACAATATCAAGGGGCCTATTCGATTGTTTGCCACATGGCGCACACCATATAAAAGGGCCTTTTCTATGGTTTGTCACATGGCACATACCATATAAAGGGGCCTTTTCTCTAGTTTGTCACATAGCACACACCATATCAAGGGGCCTATTCGATTGTTTGCCACATGGCACACACCATATAAAAGGGCCTTTTCTATGGTTTGTCACATGGCACATACCATATGAAGGGGCCTTTTCTCGAGTTTGCCACATGGCACACACCAAAAAAGGGGCCTATTCGATTGTTTGCCACATGGTGCATACCATATAAAAGGGCCTTTTCCATCGTTTGTCACATGGCACACACCATATAAAGGGGCCTTTTCTATAGTTTGTCACATGGCACACACCATATAAAGGGGCCTTTTATATAGTTTGTCACATGGTGAACCCCATCTAAAGGAGCCTTTTCTATAGTTCCTCACATGGCACACACCATGTAAAGGGGCCTTTTCTATAGTTCGTCACATGGCACACACCATTTAAAGGGGCCTTTCCTATTGTTTGTCACATGGCACACACCTTAAAAGGAGCCTTTTCTATAATTATTTGTCACATGGCACACACCATATAAAGGGGCCGTTTCTATTGTTTCCCACATGGCACACGCCATATCAAGGGGCCTATTCGATTGTTTGCCACATGGCGCACACCATATAAAAGGGCCTTTTATATGGTTTGTCACATGGCACATACCATATAAAGGGGCCTTTTCTCTAGTTTGCCACATGTCACACACCATATAAAGGGGCCTTTATATGGTTTGTCACATGGCACACACCATATAAAGGGGCCTTTTCTATTATTTGTCACATGGAACACACCATACAAAGGGGCCTTTTCTATTGTTTGTCACATGGCACACACCATATCAAGGGGCCTATTCGATTGTTTGCCACATGTCACACACCATATAAAGGGGCCTTTTCTATGGTTTGTCACATGGCACACACCATATCAAGGGGCCTATTCGATTGTTTGCCACATGGCGCACACCATATAAAAGGGCCTTTTCTATGGTTTGTCAAATGGCACATACCATATAAAGGGGCCTTTTCTCTAGTTTGCCACATGTCACACACCATATAAAGGGGCCTTTTCTATGGTTTGTCACATGGCACACACCATATCAAGGGGCCTATTCGATTGTTTGCCACATGGCGCACACCATATAAAGGGCCTTTTCTATGGTTTGTCACATGGCACATACCATATAAAGGGGCCTTTTCTCTAGTTTGTCACATGGCACACACCATATCAAGGGGCCTATTCGATTGTTTGCCACATGGCACACACCATATAAAAGGGCCTTTTCTATGGTTTGTCACATGGCACATACCATATAAAGGGGCCTTTTCTCGAGTTTGCCACATGGCACACACCAAAAAAGGGGCCTATTCGATTGTTTGCCACATGGTGCATACCATATAAAAGGGCCTTTTCTATCGTTTGTCACATGGCACACACCATATAAAGGGGCCTTTTCTATAGTTTGTCACATGGCACACACCATATAAAGGGGCCTTTTATATAGTTTGTCACATGGTGAACCCCATCTAAAGGAGCCTTTTCTATAGTTCCTCACATGGCACACACCATGTAAAGGGGCCTTTTCTATAGTTCGTCACATGGCACGCACCATTTAAAGGGGCCTTTCCTATTGTTTGTCACATGGCACACACCTTAAAAGGGGCCTTTTCTATAATTATTTGTCACATGGCACACACCATATAAAGGGGCCGTTTCTATTGTTTCCCACATGGCACACGCCATATCAAGGGGCCTATTCGATTGTTTGCCACATGGCGCACACCATATAAAAGGGCCTTTTCTATGGTTTGTCACATGGCACATACCATATAAAGGGGCCTTTTCTCTAGTTTGCCACATGTCACACACCATATAAAGGGGCCTTTATATGGTTTGTCACATGGCACACACCATATAAAGGGGCCTTTTCTATTATTTGTCACATGGAACACACCATATAAAGGGGCCTTTTCTATTGTTTGTCACATGGCACACACCATATCAAGGGGCCTATTCGATTGTTTGCCACATGGCACACACCATATAAAAGGGCCTTTTCTATGGTTTGTCACATGGCACACACCATATCAAGTTGCCCTTTCGATTGTTTGCTACATGGCACACACCATATAAAGGGGCCTATTCGATTGTTTGCCACATGGCACACACCATATAAAGGGGCCTTTTCTATGGTTTGTCACATGGCACACACCATATCAAGGGGCCTATTCGATTGTTTGCCACATGGCGCACACCATATAAAGGGCCTTTTCTATGGTTTGTCACATGGCACATACCATATAAAGGGGCCTTTTCTCTAGTTTGCCACATGGCACACACCATATAAAAGGGCCTTTTCTATTGTTTCCCACATGGCACACACCATATGAAGGGGCCTATTCGATTGTTTGCCACATGTCACACACCATATAAAGTGGCCTTTTCTATGGTTTGTCACATGGCACACACCATATCAAGGGGCCTATTCGATTGTTTGCCACATGGCGCACACCATATAAAGGGCCTTTTCTATGGTTTGTCACATGGCACATACCATATAAAGGGGCCTTTTCTATAGTTTGCCACATGGCACACACCATATAAAAGGGCCTTTTCTATTGTTTGCCACATGGCACACACCATATAAAGGGCCTTTTCTATCGTTTGCCACATGGCACACACCATATAAAGGGGCCGTTTCTATCGTTTGCCACATGGCACACACCATATAAAAGGGCCTTTTCTATTGTTTGCCACATGGCACACACCACATACAGGGGCCTTTTCTATTGTTTCCCACATGGCACACACCATATCAAGGGGCCTATTCGATTGTGTGCCACATGGCACACACCATATAAAAGGGCCTTTTCTTTGGTTTGTCACATGGCACATACCATATAAAGGGGCCTTTTCTCTAGTTTCCAACATGGCACACACCATATAAAGGGGCCTCTTCTATGTTTGCCACATGGCACACACCATATAAAGGGCCTTTTCTATGGTTTGTCACATGGCACATACCATATAAAGGGGCCTTTTCTCTAGTTTGCCACATGGCACACACCATATAACGGGGCCTATTCGATTGTTTGCCACATGGCACACACCATATAAAAGGGCCTTTTCTATCGTTTGCCACATGGCACACACCATAGAAAGGGGCCGTTTCTATTGTTTGCCACATGGCACACACCATATAAAAGGGCCTTTTCTATTGTTTGCCACATGGCACACACCATATAAAAGGGCCTTTTCTATCGTTTGCCACATGGCACACACCATATAAAGGGGCCATTTCTATCGTTTGCCACATGGCACACACCATATAAAAGGGCCTTTTCTATTGTTTGCCACATGGCACACACCATATACAAGGGCCTTTTCTATTGTTTGCCACATGGCACACCCCATATACAGGGGCCTTTTCTATTGTTTGTCACATGGCACACACCATATAAAGGGGTATTTTCTATTATTTGCCACGTGGCACACACCATATAAAGGGGCCTTTTCTATTATTTGTCACATGGCACACACCATATAAAGGGGCCTTTTCTATTGTTCGTCACATGGCACACACCATATAAAGGGGTATTTTCTATTATTTGCCATGTGGCACACACCATATAAAGGGGCCTTTTCTATTATTTGCCACGTGGCACACACCATATAAAGGGGCCTTTTCTATTATTTGTCACATGGCACACACCATATAAATGGGCCTTTTCTATAGTTCGTCACATGGCACACACCATACAAAGGGGTCTTTTCTATTATTTTCCACATGGCACACACTGTATAAAGGGGTCTTTTCTATTATTTTTCACATGGCACACACCATATAAAGGGGTCTTATCTATTATTTGTCACATGGCACACACCATATAAAGGGGCCATTTCTATTGTTTCCCACATGGCACATACCATCTAAAGGGGCCTTTTCTCTAGTTTGCCACATGTCACACACCATATCAAGGGGCCTATTCGATTGTTTGCCACATGGCACACACCATATAAAAGGGCCTTTTCTGTGGTTTCTCACATGGCACATACCATATAAAGGGGCCTTTTCTCTTGTTTGCCACATGGCACACACCATATCAAGGGGCCTATTCGATTGTTTGCCACATGGCACACACCATATAAAAGGGCCTTTTCTTTGGTTTGTCACATGGCACATACCATATAAAGGGGCCTTTTCTCTAGTTTCCCACATGGCACACACCATATAAAGGGGCCTCTTCTATTGTTTGCCACATGGCACACACCATATAAAGGGGCCTTTTCTACTGTTTGCCACATGGCACACACCATATAAAGGGGCCTTTTCTATTGTTTGCCACATGGCACACACCATATAAAGGGGTCTTTTCTATTATTTGCCACATGGCACACACCATATAAAGGGGCCTTTTCTATTGTTTGTCACATGGCACACACCATATAAAGGGGCCTTTTCTATAGTTCGTCACATGGCACACACCATATAAAGGGGCCTTTTCTATTATTTGTCACATGGAACACACCATATAAAGGGGCCTTTTCTATTGTTTGTCACATGGCACACACCATATAAAGGGGCCTTTTCTATAGTTCATCACATGACACACACCATATAAAGGGACCTTTTCTATTGTTTGCCACATGGCACACACCATATAAAGGGGCCTTTTCTATAATTATTTGTCACATGGCACACACCATATAAAGGGGCCATTTCTATTGTTTCCCACATGGCACACACCATATCAAGGGGCCTATTCGATTGTTTGCCACATGGCGCACACCATATAAAAGGGCCTTTTCTATGGTTTGTCACATGGCACACACCATATCAAGGGGCGTATTCGATTGTTTGCCACTTGGTGCACACCATATAAAAGGGGCTTTTCTATGGTTTGTCACATGGCACATACCATATAAAGGGGCCTTTTCTCTAGTTTGCCACATGTCACACACCATATAAAGGGAACTTTTCTCTGGTTTGTCACATGGCACACACCATATCAAGGGGCCTATTCGATTGTTTGTCACATGGCGCACACCATATAAAGGGCCTTTTCTATGGTTTGTCACATGGCACACACCATATAAAGGGGCCTTTTCTATTGTTTCCCACATGGCACACACCATATGAAGGGGCCTATTCGATTGTTTGCCACATGGCACACCCCATATACAGGGGCCTTTTCTATTGTTTGTCACATGGCACACACCATATAAAGGGGTATTTTCTATTATTTGCCACGTGTCACACACCATATAAAGGGGCCTTTTCTATTATTTGTCACATGGCACACACCATATAAAGGGGCCTTTTCTATTGTTCGTCACATGGCACACACCATATAAAGGGGTATTTTCTATTATTTGCCATGTGGCACACACCATATAAAGGGGCCTTGTCTATTATTTGCCACGTGGCACACACCATATAAAGGGGCCTTTTCTATTATTTGTCACATGGCACACACCATATAAATGGGCCTTTTCTATAGTTCGTCACATGGCACACACCATACAAAGGGGTCTTTTCTATTATTTTCCACATGGCACACACTGTATAAAGGGGTCTTTTCTATTATTTTTCACATGGCACACACCATATAAAGGGGTCTTATCTATTATTTGTCACATGGCACACACCATATAAAGGGGCCATTTCTATTGTTTCCCACATGGCACATACCATCTAAAGGGGCCTTTTCTCTAGTTTGCCACATGGCACACACCATATCAAGGGGCCTATTCGATTGTTTGCCACATGGCACACAACATATAAAAGGGCCTTTTCTGTGGTTTCTCACATGGCACATACCATATAAAGGGGCCTTTGCTCTTGTTTGCCACATGGCACACACCATATCAAGGGGCCTATTCGATTGTTTGCCACATGGCACACACCATATAAAAGGGCCTTTTCTTTGGTTTGTCACATGGCACATACCATATAAAGGGGCCTTTTCTCTAGTTTCCCACATGGCACACACCATATAAAGGGGCCTCTTCTATTGTTTGCCACATGGCACACACCATATAAAGGGGCCTTTTCTACTGTTTGCCACATGGCACACACCATATAAAGGGGCCTTTTCTATTGTTTGCCACATGGCACACACCATATAAAGGGGTCTTTTCTATTATTTGCCACATGGCACACACCATATAAAGGGGCCTTTTCTATTGTTTGTCACATGGCACACACCATATAAAGGGGCCTTTTCTATAGTTCGTCACATGGCACACACCATATAAAGGGGCCTTTTCTATTATTTGTCACATGGAACACACCATATAAAGGGGCCTTTTCTATTGTTTGTCACATGGCACACACCATATAAAGGGGCCTTTTCTATAGTTCATCACATGACACACACCATATAAAGGGACCTTTTCTATTGTTTGCCACATGGCACACACCATATAAAGGGGCCTTTTCTGTAATTATTTGTCACATGGCACACACCATATAAAGGGGCCATTTCTATTGTTTCCCACATGGCACACACCATATCAAGGGGCCTATTCAATTGTTTGCCACATGGCGCACACCATATAAAAGGGCCTTTTCTATGGTTTGTCACATGGCACACACCATATAAAGGGGCCTTTTCTATAATTATTTGTCACATGGCACACACCATATAAAGGGGCCATTTCTATTGTTTCCCACATGGCACACACCATATCAAGGGGCCTATTCGATTGTTTGCCACATGGCGCACACCATATAAAAGGGCCTTTTCTATGCTTTGTCACATGGCACATACCATATAAAGGGGCCTTTTCTCTAGTTTGCCACATGTCACACACCATATAAAGGGAACTTTTCTCTGGTTTGTCACATGGCACACACCATATCAAGGGGCCTATTCGATTGTTTGTCACATGGCGCACACCATATAAAGGGCCTTTTCTATGGTTTGTCACATGGCACACACCATATAAAGGGGCCTTTTCTATTGTTTCCCACATGGCACACACCATATGAAGGGGCCTATTCAATTGTTTGCCACATGGCACACACCATATAAAAGGGCCTTTTCTTTGGTTTGTCACATGGCACATACCATATAAAGGGGCCTTTTCTCTAGTTTCCCACATGGCACACACCATATAAAGGGGCCTCCTCTATTGTTTGCCACATGGCACACACCATATAAAGGGGCCTTTTTTATAGTTTGTCACATGGCACACACCATATAAAGGGGCCTTTTCTATTATTTGTCACATGGAACACACCATATAAAAGGGCCTTTTCTATTGTTTGTCACATGGCACACACCATATAAAGGGGCCTTTTCTACAGTTCATCACATGGCACACACCATATAAAGGGGCCGTTTCTATTGTTTCCCACATGGCACACACCATATCAAGGGGCCTATTCGATTGTTTGCCACATGGCACACACCATATAAAGGGGCCTTTTCTATGGTTTGTCACATGGCACACACCATATCAAGGGGCCTATTCGATTGTTTGCCACATGGCGCACACCATATAAAGGGCCTTTTTTATGGTTTGTCACATGGCACATACCATATAAAGGGGCCTTTTCTCTAGTTTGCCACATGGCACACACCATATAAAAGGGCCTTTTCTATTGTTTCCCACATGGCACACACCATATGAAGGGGCCTATTCGATTGTTTGCCACATGTCACACACCATATAAAGGGGCCTTTTCTATGGTTTGTCACATGGCACACACCATATCAAGGGGCCTATTTGATTGTTTGCCACATGGCGCACACCATATAAAGGGCCTTTTCTATGGTTTGTCACATGGCACATACCATATAAAGGGGCCTTTTCTCTAGTTTGCCACATGGCACACACCATATAAAAGGGCCTTTTCTATTGTTTGCCACATGGCACACACCATATAAAGGGCCTTTTCTATCGTTTGCCACATGGCACACACCATATAAAGGGGCCGTTTCTATCGTTTGCCACATGGCACACACCATATAAAAGGGCCTTTTCTATTGTTTGCCACATGGCACACACCATATACAGGAGCCTTTTCTATTCCCACATGGCACACACCATATCAAGGGGCCTTTTCGATTGTTTGCCACATGGCACACACCATATAAAAGGGCCTTTTCTTTGGTTTGTCACATGGCACATACCATATAAAGGGGCCTTTTCTCTAGTTTCCCACATGGCACACACCATATAAAGGGGCCTCTTCTATGTTTGCCACATGGCACACACCATATAAAGGGCCTTTTCTATGGTTTGTCACATGGCACATACCATATAAAGGGGCCTTTTCTCTAGTTTGCCACATGGCACACACCATATAACGGGGCCTATTCGATTGTTTGCCACATGGCACACACCATATAAAAGGGCCTTTTCTATCATTTGCCACATGGCACACACCATAGAAAGGGGCCGTTTCTATTGTTTGCCACATGGCACACACCATATAAAAGGGCCTTTTCTATTGTTTGCCACATGGCACACACCATATAAAAGGGCCTTTTCTATCGTTTGCCACATGGCACACACCATATAAATGGGCCATTTCTATCGTTTGCCACATGGCACACACCATATAAAAGGGCCTTTTCTATTGTTTGCCACATGGCACACACCATATACAAGGGCCTTTTCTATTGTTTGCCACATGGCACACCCCATATACAGGGGCCTTTTCTATTGTTTGTCACATGGCACACACCATATAAAGGGGTATTTTCTATTATTTGCCATGTGGCACACACCATATAAAGGGGCCTTTTCTATTATTTGTCACATGGCACACACCATATAAAGGGGCCTTTTCTATTGTTCGTCACATGGCACACACCATATAAAGGGGTATTTTATATTATTTGCCATGTGGCACACACCATATAAAGGGGCCTTTTCTATTATTTGCCACGTGGCACACACCATATAAAGGGGCCTTTTCTATTATTTGTCACATGGCACACACCATATAAATGGGCCTTTTCTATAGTTCGTCACATGGCACACACCATACAAAGGGGTCTTTTCTATTATTTTCCACATGGCACACACTGTATAAAGGGGTCTTTTCGATTATTTTTCACATGGCACACACCATATAAAGGGGTCTTATCTATTATTTGTCACATGGCACACACCATATAAAGGGGCCATTTCTATTGTTTCCCACATGGCACATACCATCTAAAGGGGCCTTTTCTCTAGTTTGCCACATGGCACACACCATATCAAGGGGCCTATTCGATTGTTTGCCACATGGCACACACCATATAAAAGGGCCTTTTCTGTGGTTTCTCACATGGCACATACCATATAAAGGGGCCTTTTCTCTTGTTTGCCACATGGCACACACCATATCAAGGGGCCTATTCGATTGTTTGCCACATGGCGCACACCATATAAAAGGGCCTTTTCTTTGGTTTGTCACATGGCACATACCATATAAAGGGGCCTTTTCTCTAGTTTCCCATATGGCACACACCATATAAAGGGGCCACTTCTATTGTTTGCCACATGGCACACACCATATAAAGGGGCCTTTTCTACTGTTTGCCACATGGCACACACCATATAAAGGGGCCTTTTCTTTTGTTTGCCACATGGCACACACCATATAAAGGGGTCTTTTCTATTATTTGCCACATGGCACACACCATATAAAGGGGCCTTTTCTATTGTTTGTCACATGGCACACACCATATAAAGGGGCTTTTTCTATAGTTCGTCACATGGCACACACCATATAAAGGGGCCTTTTCTATTATTTGTCACATGGAACACACCATATAAAGGGGCCTTTTCTATTGTTTGTCACATGGCACACACCATATAAAGGGGCCTTTTCTATAGTTCATCACATGACACACACCATATAAAGGGACCTTTTCTATTGTTTGCCACATGGCACACACCATATAAAGGGGCCTTTTCTATAATTATTTGTCACATGGCACACACCATATAAAGGGGCCATTTCTATTGTTTCCCACATGGCACACACCATATCAAGGGGCCTATTCGATTGTTTGCCACATGGCGCACACCATATAAAAGGGCCTTTTCTATGGTTTGTCACATGGCACACACCATATCAAGGGGCGTATTCGATTGTTTGCCACTTGGTGCACACCATATAAAGGGGCTTTTCTATGGTTTGTCACATGGCACATACCATATAAAGGGGCCTTTTCTCTAGTTTGCCACATGTCACACACCATATAAAGGGAACTTTTCTCTGGTTTGTCACATGGCACACACCATATCAAGGGGCCTATTCGATTGTTTGTCACATGGCGCACACCATATAAAGGGCCTTTTCTATGGTTTGTCACATGGCACACACCATATGAAGGGGCCTTTTCTATTGTTTCCCACATGGCACACACCATATGAAGGGGCCTATTCGATTGTTTGCCACATGGCACACACCATATAAAAGGGCCTTTTCTTTGGTTTGTCACATGGCACATACCATATAAAGGGGCCTTTTCTCTAGTTTGCCACATGGCACACACCATATAACGGGGTCTTTTCTATTATTTGCCACATGGCACACACCATATAAAAGGGCCTTTTCTATTGTTTGTCACATGGCACATACCATATAAAGGGGCCTTTTCTCTAGTTTGCCACATGGCACACACCATACAAAGGGGCCTATTCGATTGTTTGCCACATGGCGCACACCATATAAAAGGGCCTTTTCTATCGTTTGCCACATGGCACACACCATATAAAAGGGCCTTTTCTATTGTTTGCCACATGGCACACACCATATAAAGGGGCCTTTTCTCTAGTTTGCCACATGGCACACACCATACAAAGGGGCCTATTCGATTGTTTGCCACATGGCGCACACCATATAAAAGGGCCTTTTCTATTGTTTGCCACATGGCGCACACCATATAAAAGGGCCTTTTCTATTGTTTGCCACATGGCACACACCATATAAAAGGGCCTTTTATATTGTTTGCCACATGGCACACACCATATAAAGGGGCCTTTTCTATTGTTTGCCACATGGCACACACCATATAAAAGGGCCTTTTCTATTGTTTCCCACATTGCACACACCATATGAAGGGGTCTTTTCTATTATTTGCCACTTGGCACACACCATATAAAGCGGCTTTTTCTATTATTTGTCACATGGCACACACCATATAAAGGGGCCTTTCCTATTGTTTGTCACATGGCACACACCATATAAAGGGGCCTTTTCTGTAGTTCATCACATGGTACACACACCATATAAAGGGGCCGTTTCTATTGTTTGCCACTTGGTGCACACCATATAAAAGGGCCTTTTCTATGGTTTGTCACATGGCACATACCATATAAAGGGGCCTTTTCTCTAGTTTGCCACATGGCACACACCATATAAAGGGGCCTATTCGATTGTTTGCCAAATGGCACACACCATATAAAAGGGCCTTTTCTATCTTTTGCCACATGGCACACACCATATAAAAGGGCCTTTTCTATTGTTTGCCACATGGCACACACCATATAAAAGGGCCTTTTATATTGTCTGCCACATGGCACACACCATATAAAGGGGCCTTTTCTATTGTTTGCCACATGGCACACACCACATAAAAGGGCCTTTTCTATTGTTTCCCACATTGCACACACCATATAAAGGGGTCTTTTCTATTATTTGCCACGTGGCACACACCATATAAAGCGGCCTTTTCTATTATTTGTCACATGGCACACACCATATAAAGGGGCCTTTTCTATTGTTTGTCACATGGCACACACCATATAAAGGGGCCTTTTCTGTAGTTCGTCACATGGCACACACCATATGAAGGGGCCTATTCGATTGTTTGTCACATGGCGCACACCATATAAAGGGCCTTTTCTATGGTTTGTCACATGGCACACACCATATGAAGGGGCCTTTTCTATTGTTTCCCACATGGCACACACCATATGAAGGGGCCTATTCGATTGTTTGCCACATGGCACACACCATATAAAAGGGCCTTTTCTTTGGTTTGTCACATGGCACATACCATATAAAGGGGCCTTTTCTCTAGTTTGCCACATGGCACACACCATATAACGGGGTCTTTTCTATTATTTGCCACATGGCACACACCATATAAAAGGGCCTTTTCTATTGTTTGTCACATGGCACATACCATATAAAGGGGCCTTTTCTCTAGTTTGCCACATGGCACACACCATACAAAGGGGCCTATTCGATTGTTTGCCACATGGCGCACACCATATAAAAGGGCCTTTTCTATCGTTTGCCACATGGCACACACCATATAAAAGGGCCTTTTCTATTGTTTGCCACATGGCACACACCATACAAAGGGGCCTATTCGATTGTTTGCCACATGGCGCACACCATATAAAAGAGCCTTTTCTATTGTTTGCCACATGGCGCACACCATATAAAAGGGCCTTTTCTATTGTTTGCCACATGGCACACACCATATAAAAGGGCCTTTTATATTGTTTGCCACATGGCACACACCATATAAAGGGGCCTTTTCTATTGTTTGCCACATTGCACACACCATATAAAAGGGCCTTTTCTATTGTTTCCCACATTGCACACACCATATAAAGCGGCTTTTTCTATTATTTGTCACATGGCACACACCATATAAAGGGGCCTTTCCTATTGTTTGTCACATGGCACACACCATATAAAGGGGCCTTTTCTGTAGTTCATCACATGGTACACACACCATATAAAGGGGCCGTTTCTATTGTTTGCCACTTGGTGCACACCATATAAAAGGGCCTTTTCTATGGTTTGTCACATGGCACATACCATATAAAGGGGCCTTTTCTCTAGTTTGCCACATGGCACACACCATATAAAGGGGCCTATTCGATTGTTTGCCAAATGGCACACACCATATAAAAGGGCCTTTTCTATCTTTTGCCACATGGCACACACCATATAAAAGGGCCTTTTCTATTGTTTGCCACATGGCACACACCATATAAAAGGGCCTTTTATATTGTCTGCCACATGGCACACACCATATAAAGGGGCCTTTTCTATTGTTTGCCACATGGCACACACCACATAAAAGGGCCTTTTCTATTGTTTCCCACATTGCACACACCATATAAAGGGGTCTTTTCTATTATTTGCCACGTGGCACAAACCATATAAAGCGGCCTTTTCTATTATTTGTCACATGGCACACACCATATAAAGGGGCCTTTTCTATTGTTTGTCACATGGCACACACCATATAAAGGGGCCTTTTCTGTAGTTCGTCACATGGTACACACACCATATAAAGGGGTCTTTTCTATTATTTGCCACATGGCACACACCACAGCAAGGGGTCTTTTCTATTATTTGTCACATGGCACACACCATATCAAGGGGCCTATTCGATTGTTTGCCACATGGCACACACCATATTAAAGGGGCTTTTCTATGGTTTGTCAAATGGCACATACCATATAAAGGGGCCTTTTCTCTAGTTTGCCACATGGCACACACCATATAACGGGGCCTTATCTATAATTATTTGTCACATGGCACACACCATATAAACGGGCCGTTTCTATTGTTTCCCACATGGCACACACCATATCAAGGGGCCTATTCGATTGTTTGCCACATGGTGCACACCATATAAAAGGGCCTTTTCTATGGTTTGTCACATGGCACACACAATATCAAGGGGCCTATTCGATTGTTTGCCACATGGCGCACACCATATAAAAGGGCCTTTTCTATGGTTTGTCACATGGCACATACCATATAAAGGGGCCTTTTCTCTAGTTTGTCACATAGCACACACCATATCAAGGGGCCTATTCGATTGTTTGCCACATGGCACACACCATATAAAAGGGCCTTTTCTATGGTTTGTCACATGGCACATACCATATGAAGGGGCCTTTTCTCGAGTTTGCCACATGGCACACACCAAAAAAGGGGCCTATTCGATTGTTTGCCACATGGCACACACCATATAAAGGGGCCTATTCGATTGTTTGCCACATGGCGCACTCCATATAAAAGGGCCTTTTCTATGGTTTGTCACATGGCACACACCATATCAAGGGGCCTATTCGATTGTTTGCCACTTGGTGCACACCATATAAAAGGGCCTTTTCCATGGTTTGTCACATGGCACATACCATATAAAGGGGCCTTTTCTCTAGCTTGCCACATGTCACACACAATATAAAGGGGCCTTTTCTATGGTTTGTCACATGGCACACACCATATCAAGGGGCCTATTCGATTGTTTGCCACATGGCGCACACCATATAAAGGGCCTTTTCTATGGTTTGTCACATGGCACATACCATATAAAGGGGCCTTTTCTCTAGTTTGCCACATGGCACACACCATATAAAAGGGCCTTTTCTATTGTTTGCCACATGGCACACACCATATAAAGGGCCTTTTCTATCGTTCGCCACATGGCACACACCATATAAGGGGGCCGTTTCTATTGTTTGCCACATGGTACACACCATATAAAAGGGCCTTTTCTATTGTTTGCCACATGGCACACACCATATAAAAGGGCCTTTTCAATTGTTTGCCACATGGCACACACCATATACAGGGGCCTTTTCTATTGTTTCCCACATGGCACACACCATATGAAGGGGCCTATTCGATTGTTTGCCACATGTCACACACCATATAAAGGGGCCTTTTCTATGGTTTCCCACATGGCACACACCATATAAAGGGGTCTTTTCTATTATTTGCCACGTGGCACACACCATATAAAGCGGCTTTTTCTATTATTTGTCACATGGCACACACCATATAAAGGGGCCTTTCCTATTGTTTGTCACATGGCACACACCATATAAAGGGGCCTTTTCTGTAGTTCATCACATGGTACACACACCATATAAAGGGGCCGTTTCTATTGTTTGCCACTTGGTGCACACCATATAAAAGGGCCTTTTCTATGGTTTGTCACATGGCACATACCATAAAAGGGGCCTTTTCTCTAGTTTGCCACATGGCACACACCATATAAAGGGGCCTATTCGATTGTTTGCCAAATGGCGCACACCATATAAAAGGGCCTTTTCTATCTTTTGCCACATGGCACACACCATATAAAAGGGCCTTTTCTATTGTTTGCCACATGGCACACACCATATAAAAAGGCCTTTTAAATTGTTTGCCACATGGCACACACCATATAAAGGGGCCTTTTCTATTGTTTGCCACATGGCACACACCACATAAAAGGGCCTTTTCTATTGTTTCCCACATTGCACACCATATAAAGGGGTCTTTTCTATTATTTGCCACGTGGCACACACCATATAAAGCGGCCTTTTCTATTATTTGTCACATGGCACACACCATATAAAGGGGCCTTTTCTATTGTTTGTCACATGGCACACACCATATAAAGGGGCCTTTTCTGTAGTTCGTCACATGGTACACACACCATATAAAGGGGTCTTTTCTATTATTTGCCACATGGCACACACCACAGCAAGGGGTCTTTTCTATTATTTGTCACATGCCACACACCATATAAAGGGGTCTTATCTATTATTTGTCACATGGCACACACCATATCAAGGGGCCTATTCGATTGTTTGCCACATGGCACACACCATATTAAAGGGCCTTTTCTATGGTTTGTCAAATGGCACATACCATATAAAGGGGCCTTTTCTCTAGTTTGCCACATGTCACACACCATATAAAGGGGCCTTTTCTATGGTTTGTCACATGGCACACACCATATCAAGGGGCCTATTCGATTGTTTGCCACATGGCGCACACCATATAAAGGGCCTTTTCTATGGTTTGTCACATGGCACATACCATATAAAGGGGCCTTTTCTCTAGTTTGCCACATGGCACACACCATATAACGGGGCCTTATCTATAATTATTTGTCACATGGCACACACCATATAAATGGGCCGTTTCTATTGTTTCCCACATGGCACACACCATATCAAGGGGCTTATTCGATTGTTTGCCACATGGTGCACACCATATAAAAGGGCCTTTTCTATGGTTTGTCACATGGCACACACCATATCAAGGGGCCTATTCGATTGTTTGCCACATGGCGCACACCATATAAAAGGGCCTTTTCTATGGTTTGTCACATGGCACATACCATATAAAGGGGCCTTTTCTCTAGTTTGTCACATGGCACACACCATATCAAGGGGCCTATTCGATTGTTTGCCACATGGCACACACCATATAAAAGGGCCTTTTCTATGGTTTGTCACATGGCACATACCATATAAAGGGGCCTTTTCTCGAGTTTGCCACATGGCACACACCAAAAAAGGGGCCTATTCGATTGTTTGCCACATGGTGCATACCATATAAAAGGGCCTTTTCTATCGTTTGTCACATGGCACACACCATATAAAGGGGCCTTTTCTATAGTTTGTCACATGGCACACACCATATAAAGGGGCCTTTTATATAGTTTGTCACATGGTGAACCCCATCTAAAGGAGCCTTTTCTATAGTTCCTCACATGGCACACACCATGTAAAGGGGCCTTTTCTATAGTTCGTCACATGGCACACACCATTTAAAGGGGCCTTTCCTATTGTTTGTCACATGGCACACACCTTAAAAGGGGCCTTTTCTATAATTATTTGTCACATGGCACACACCATATAAAGGGGCCGTTTCTATTGTTTCCCACATGGCACACGCCATATCAAGGGGCCTATTCGATTGTTTGCCACATGGCGCACACCATATAAAAGGGCCTTTTCTATGGTTTGTCACATGGCACATACCATATAAAGGGGCCTTTTCTCTAGTTTGCCACATGTCACACACCATATAAAGGGGCCTTTATATGGTTTGTCACATGGCACACACCATATAAAGGGGCCTTTTCTATTATTTGTCACATGGAACACACCATATAAAGGGGCCTTTTCTCTTGTTTGTCACATGGCACACATCATATCAAGGGGCCTATTCGATTGTTTGCCACATGGCACACACCATATAAAAGGGCCTTTTCTATGGTTTGTCACATGGCACACACCATATCAAGTTGCCCATTCGATTGTTTGCCACATGGCACACACCATATAAAGGGGCCTATTCGATTGTTTGCCACATGGCACACACCATATAAAGGGGCCTTTTCTATGGTTTGTCACATGGCACACACCATATCAAGGGGCCTATTCGATTGTTTGCCACATGGCGCACTCCATATAAAGGGCCTTTTCTATGGTTTGTCACATGGCACATACCATATAAAGGGGCCTTTTCTCTAGTTTGCCACATGGCACACACCATATAAAAGGGCCTTTTCTATTGTTTCCCACATGGCACACACCATATGAAGGGGCCTATTCGATTGTTTGCCACATGTCACACACCATATAAAGTGGCCTTTTCTATGGTTTGTCACATGGCACACACCATATCAAGGGGCTTATTCGATTGTTTGCCACATGGCGCACACCATATAAAGGGCCTTTTCTATGGTTTGTCACATGGCACATACCATATAAAGGGGCCTTTTCTCTAGTTTGCCACATGGCACACACCATATAAAAGGGCCTTTTCTATTGTTTGCCACATGGCACACACCATATAAAGGGCCTTTTCTATCGTTTGCCACATGGCACACACCATATAAAGGGGCCGTTTCTATCGTTTGCCACATGGCACACACCATATAAAAGGGCCTTTTCTATTGTTTGCCACATGGCACACACCATATACAGGGGCCTTTTCTATTGTTTCCCACATGGCACACACCATATCAAGGGGCCTATTCGATTGTTTGCCACATGGCACACACCATATAAAAGGGCCTTTTCTTTGGTTTGTCACATGGCACATACCATATAAAGGGGCCTTTTCTCTAGTTTCCCACATGGCACACACCATATAAAGGGGCCTCTTCTATGTTTGCCACATGGCACACACCATATAAAGGGCCTTTTCTATGGTTTGTCACATGGCACATACCATATAAAGGGGCCTTTTCTCTAGTTTGCCTCATGGCACACACCATATAACGGGGCCTATTCGATTGTTTGCCACATGGCACACACCATATAAAAGGGCCTTTTCTATCGTTTGCCACATGGCACACACCATAGAAAGGGGCCGTTTCTATTGTTTGCCACATGGCACACACCATATAAAAGGGCCTTTTCTATTGTTTGCCACATGGCACACACCATATAAAAGGGCCTTTTCTATCGTTTGCCACATGGCACACACCATATAAAGGGGCCATTTCTATCGTTTGCCACATGGCACACACCATATAAAAGGGCCTTTTCTATTGTTTGCCACATGGCACACACCATATACAAGGGCCTTTTCTATTGTTTGCCACATGGCACACCCCATATACAGGGGCCTTTTCTATTGTTTGTCACATGGCACACACCATATAAAGGGGTATTTTCTATTATTTGCCACGTGGCACACACCATATAAAGGGGCCTTTTCTATTATTTGTCACATGGCACACACCATATAAAGGGGCCTTTTCTATTGTTCGTCACATGGCACACACCATATAAAGGGGTATTTTCTATTATTTGCCATGTGGCACACACCATATAAAGGGGCCTTTTCTATTATTTGCCACGTGGCACACACCATATAAAGGGGCCTTTTCTATTATTTGTCACATGGCACACACCATATAAATGGGCCTTTTCTATAGTTCGTCACATGGCACATACCATACAAAGGGGTCTTTTCTATTATTTTCCACATGGCACACACTGTATAAAGGGGTCTTTTCTATTATTTTTCACATGGCACACACCATATAAAGGGGTCTTATCTATTATTTGTCACATGGCACACACCATATAAAGGGGCCATTTCTATTGTTTCCCACATGGCACATACCATCTAAAGGGGCCTTTTCTCTAGTTTGCCACATGGCACACACCATATCAAGGGGCCTATTCGATTGTTTGCCACATGGCACACACCATATAAAAGGGCCTTTTCTGTGGTTTCTCACATGGCACATACCATATAAAGGGGCCTTTTCTCTTGTTTGCCACATGGCACACACCATATCAAGGGGCCTATTCGATTGTTTGCCACATGGCGCACACCATATAAAAGGGCCTTTTCTTTGGTTTGTCACATGGCACATACCATATAAAGGGGCCTTTTCTCTAGTTTCCCACATGGCACACACCATATAAAGGGGCCTCTTCTATTGTTTGCCACATGGCACACACCATATAAAGGGGCCTTTTCTACTGTTTGCCACATGGCACACACCATATAAAGGGGCCTTTTCTATTGTTTGCCACATGGCACACACCATATAAAGGGGTCTTTTCTATTATTTGCCACATGGCACACACCATATAAAGGGGCCTTTTCTATTGTTTGTCACATGGCACACACCATATAAAGGGGCCTTTTCTATAGTTCGTCACATGGCACACACCATATAAAGGGGCCTTTTCTATTATTTGTCACATGGAACACACCATATAAAGGGGCCTTTTCTATTGTTTGTCACATGGCACACACCATATAAAGGGGCCTTTTCTATAGTTCATCACATGACACACACCATATAAAGGGACCTTTTCTATTGTTTGCCACATGGCACACACCATATAAAGGGGCCTTTTCTATAATTATTTGTCACATGGCACACACCATATAAAGGGGCCATTTCTATTGTTTCCCACATGGCACACACCATATCAAGGGGCCTATTCGATTGTTTGCCACATGGCGCACACCATATAAAAGGGCATTTTCTATGGTTTGTCACATGGCACACACCATATCAAGGGGCGTATTCGATTGTTTGCCACTTGGTGCACACCATATAAAAGGGGCTTTTCTATGGTTTGTCACATGGCACATACCATATAAAGGGGCCTTTTCTCTAGTTTGCCACATGTCACACACCATATAAAGGGAACTTTTCTCTGGTTTGTCACATGGCACACACCATATCAAGGGGCCTAATCGATTGTTTGTCACATGGCGCACACCATATAAAGGGCCTTTTCTATGGTTTGTCACATGGCACACACCATATAAAGGGGCCTTTTCTATTGTTTCCCACATGGCACACACCATATGAAGGGGCCTATTCGATTGTTTGCCACATGGCACACCCCATATACAGGGGCCTTTTCTATTGTTTGTCACATGGCACACACCATATAAAGGGGTATTTTCTATTATTTGCCACGTGGCACACACCATATAAAGGGGCCTTTTCTATTATTTGTCACATGGCACACACCATATAAAGGGGCCTTTTCTATTGTTCGTCACATGGCACACACCATATAAAGGGGTATTTTCTATTATTTGCCATGTGGCACACACCATATAAAGGGGCCTTTTCTATTATTTGCCACGTGGCACACACCATATAAAGGGGCCTTTTCTATTATTTGTCACATGGCACACACCATATAAATGGGCCTTTTCTAGTTCGTCACATGGCACACACCATACAAAGGGGTCTTTTCTATTATTTTCCACATGGCACACACTGTATAAAGGGGTCTTTTCTATTATTTTTCACATGGCACACACCATATAAAGGGGTCTTATCTATTATTTGTCACATGGCACACACCATATAAAGGGGCCATTTCTATTGTTTCCCACATGGCACATACCATCTAAAGGGGCCTTTTCTCTAGTTTGCCACATGGCACACACCATATCAAGGGGCCTATTCAATTGTTTGCCACATGGCACACACCATATAAAAGGGCCTTTTCTGTGGTTTCTCACATGGCACATACCATATAAAGGGGCCTTTTCTCTTGTTTGCCACATGGCACACACCATATCAAGGGGCCTATTCGATTGTTTGCCACATGGCGCACACCATATAAAAGGGCCTTTTCTTTGGTTTGTCACATGGCACATACCATATAAAGGGGCCTTTTCTCTAGTTTCCCACATGGCACACACCATATAAAGGGGCCTCTTCTATTGTTTGCCACATGGCACACACCATATAAAGGGGCCTTTTCTACTGTTTGCCACATGGCACACACCATATAAAGGGGCCTTTTCTATTATTTGTCACATGGAACACACCATATAAAGGGGCCTTTTCTATTGTTTGTCACATGGCACACACCATATAAAGGGGCCTTTTCTATAGTTCATCACATGACACACACCATATAAAGGGACCTTTTCTATTGTTTGCCACATGGCACACACCATATAAAGGGGCCTTTTCTATAATTATTTGTCACATGGCACACACCATATAAAGGGGCCATTTCTATTGTTTCCCACATGGCACACACCATATCAAGGGGCCTATTCGATTGTTTGCCACATGGCACACACCATATCAAGGGGCCTATTCGATTGTTTGCCACATGGCGCACATCATATAAAAGGGCCTTTTCTTTGGTTTGTCACATGGCACATACCATATAAAGGGGCCTTTTCTGTAGTTTCCCACATGGCACACACCATATAAAGGGGCCTCTTCTATTGTTTGCCACATGGCACACACCATATAAAGGGGCCTTTTCTACTGTTTGCCACATGGCACACACCATATAAAGGGGCCTTTTCTATTATTTGTCACATGGAACACACCATATAAAGGGGCCTTTTCTATTGTTTGTCACATGGCACACACCATATAAAGGGGCCTTTTCTATAGTTCATCACATGACACACACCATATAAAGGGACCTTTTCTATTGTTTGCCACATGGCACACACCATATAAAGGGGCCTTTTCTATAATTATTTGTCACATGGCACATACCATATAAAGGGGCCTTTTCTCTTGTTTGCCACATGGCACACACCATATCAAGGGGCCTATTCGATTGTTTGCCACATGGCACACACCATATAAAGGGGCCTTTTCTATTGTTTGCCACATGGCACACACCATATAAAGGGGTCTTTTCTATTATTTGCCACATGGCACACACCATATAAAGGGGCCTTTTCTATTGTTTGTCACATGGCACACACCATATAAAGGGGCCTTTTCTATAGTTCGTCACATGGCACACACCATAAAAAGGGGCCTTTTCTATTATTTGCCACATGTCACACACCATATAAAGTGGCCTTTTCTATGGTTTGTCACATGGCACACACCATATCAAGGGGCTTATTCGATTGTTTGCCACATGGCGCACACCATATAAAGGGCCTTTTCTATGGTTTGTCACATGGCACACACCATATAAAGGGGCCTTTTCTATAGTTCATCACATGACACACACCATATAAAGGGACCTTTTCTATTGTTTGCCACATGGCACACACCATATAAAGGGGCCTTTTCTATAATTATTTGTCACATGGCACACACCATATAAAGGGGCCATTTCTATTGTTTCCCACATGGCACACACCATATCAAGGGGCCGATTCGATTGTTTGCCACATGGCGCACACCATATAAAAGGGCCTTTTCTATGGTTTGTCACATGGCACACACCATATCAAGGGGCGTATTCGATTGTTTGCCACTTGGTGCACACCATATAAAAGGGGCTTTTCTATGGTTTGTCACATGGCACATACCATATAAAGGGGCCTTTTCTCTAGTTTGCCACATGTCACACACCATATAAAGGGAACTTTTCTCTGGTTTGTCACATGGCACACACCATATCAAGGGGCCTATTCGATTGTTTGTCACATGGCGCACACCATATAAAGGGCCTTTTATATGGTTTGTCACATGGCACACACCATATAAAGGGGCCTCTTCTATGTTTGCCACATGGCACACACCATATAAAGGGCCTTTTCTATGGTTTGTCACATGGCACATACCATATAAAGGGGCCTTTTCTCTAGTTTGCCTCATGGCACACACCATATAACGGGGCCTATTCGATTGTTTGCCACATGGCACACACCATATAAAAGGGCCTTTTCTATCGTTTGTCACATGGCACACACCATATCAAGGGGCCTATTCGATTGTTTGCCACATGGCACACACCATATAAAAGGGCCTTTTCTATGGTTTGTCACATGGCACACACCATATCAAGTTGCCCATTCGATTGTTTGCCACATGGCACACACCATATAAAGGGGCCTATTCGATTGTTTGCCACATGGCACACACCATATAAAGGGGCCTTTTCTATGGTTTGTCACATGGCACACACCATATCAAGGGGCCTATTCGATTGTTTGCCACATGGCGCACTCCATATAAAGGGCCTTTTCTATGGTTTGTCACATGGCACATACCATATAAAGGGGCCTTTTCTCTAGTTTGCCACATGGCACACACCATATAAAAGGGCCTTTTCTATTGTTTCCCACATGGCACACACCATATGAAGGGGCCTATTCGATTGTTTGCCACATGTCACACACCATATAAAGTGGCCTTTTCTATGGTTTGTCACATGGCACACACCATATCAAGGGGCTTATTCGATTGTTTGCCACATGGCGCACACCATATAAAGGGCCTTTTCTATGGTTTGTCACATGGCACATACCATATAAAGGGGCCTTTTCTCTAGTTTGCCACATGGCACACACCATATAAAAGGGCCTTTTCTATTGTTTGCCACATGGCACACACCATATAAAGGGCCTTTTCTATCGTTTGCCACATGGCACACACCATATAAAGGGGCCGTTTCTATCGTTTGCCACATGGCACACACCATATAAAAGGGCCTTTTCTATTGTTTGCCACATGGCACACACCATATACAGGGGCCTTTTCTATTGTTTCCCACATGGCACACACCATATCAAGGGGCCTATTCGATTGTTTGCCACATGGCACACACCATATAAAAGGGCCTTTTCTTTGGTTTGTCACATGGCACATACCATATAAAGGGGCCTTTTCTCTAGTTTCCCACATGGCACACACCATATAAAGGGGCCTCTTCTATGTTTGCCACATGGCACACACCATATAAAGGGCCTTTTCTATGGTTTGTCACATGGCACATACCATATAAAGGGGCCTTTTCTCTAGTTTGCCTCATGGCACACACCATATAACGGGGCCTATTCGATTGTTTGCCACATGGCACACACCATATAAAAGGGCCTTTTCTATCGTTTGCCACATGGCACACACCATAGAAAGGGGCCGTTTCTATTGTTTGCCACATGGCACACACCATATAAAAGGGCCTTTTCTATTGTTTGCCACATGGCACACACCATATAAAAGGGCCTTTTCTATCGTTTGCCACATGGCACACACCATATAAAGGGGCCATTTCTATCGTTTGCCACATGGCACACACCATATAAAAGGGCCTTTTCTATTGTTTGCCACATGGCACACACCATATACAAGGGCCTTTTCTATTGTTTGCCACATGGCACACCCCATATACAGGGGCCTTTTCTATTGTTTGTCACATGGCACACACCATATAAAGGGGTATTTTCTATTATTTGCCACGTGGCACACACCATATAAAGGGGCCTTTTCTATTATTTGTCACATGGCACACACCATATAAAGGGGCCTTTTCTATTGTTCGTCACATGGCACACACCATATAAAGGGGTATTTTCTATTATTTGCCATGTGGCACACACCATATAAAGGGGCCTTTTCTATTATTTGCCACGTGGCACACACCATATAAAGGGGCCTTTTCTATTATTTGTCACATGGCACACACCATATAAATGGGCCTTTTCTATAGTTCGTCACATGGCACATACCATACAAAGGGGTCTTTTCTATTATTTTCCACATGGCACACACTGTATAAAGGGGTCTTTTCTATTATTTTTCACATGGCACACACCATATAAAGGGGTCTTATCTATTATTTGTCACATGGCACACACCATATAAAGGGGCCATTTCTATTGTTTCCCACATGGCACATACCATCTAAAGGGGCCTTTTCTCTAGTTTGCCACATGGCACACACCATATCAAGGGGCCTATTCGATTGTTTGCCACATGGCACACACCATATAAAAGGGCCTTTTCTGTGGTTTCTCACATGGCACATACCATATAAAGGGGCCTTTTCTCTTGTTTGCCACATGGCACACACCATATCAAGGGGCCTATTCGATTGTTTGCCACATGGCGCACACCATATAAAAGGGCCTTTTCTTTGGTTTGTCACATGGCACATACCATATAAAGGGGCCTTTTCTCTAGTTTCCCACATGGCACACACCATATAAAGGGGCCTCTTCTATTGTTTGCCACATGGCACACACCATATAAAGGGGCCTTTTCTACTGTTTGCCACATGGCACACACCATATAAAGGGGCCTTTTCTATTGTTTGCCACATGGCACACACCATATAAAGGGGTCTTTTCTATTATTTGCCACATGGCACACACCATATAAAGGGGCCTTTTCTATTGTTTGTCACATGGCACACACCATATAAAGGGGCCTTTTCTATAGTTCGTCACATGGCACACACCATATAAAGGGGCCTTTTCTATTATTTGTCACATGGAACACACCATATAAAGGGGCCTTTTCTATTGTTTGTCACATGGCACACACCATATAAAGGGGCCTTTTCTATAGTTCATCACATGACACACACCATATAAAGGGACCTTTTCTATTGTTTGCCACATGGCACACACCATATAAAGGGGCCTTTTCTATAATTATTTGTCACATGGCACACACCATATAAAGGGGCCATTTCTATTGTTTCCCACATGGCACACACCATATCAAGGGGCCTATTCGATTGTTTGCCACATGGCGCACACCATATAAAAGGGCCTTTTCTATGGTTTGTCACATGGCACACACCATATCAAGGGGCGTATTCGATTGTTTGCCACTTGGTGCACACCATATAAAAGGGGCTTTTCTATGGTTTGTCACATGGCACATACCATATAAAGGGGCCTTTTCTCTAGTTTGCCACATGTCACACACCATATAAAGGGAACTTTTCTCTGGTTTGTCACATGGCACACACCATATCAAGGGGCCTAATCGATTGTTTGTCACATGGCGCACACCATATAAAGGGCCTTTTCTATGGTTTGTCACATGGCACACACCATATAAAGGGGCCTTTTCTATTGTTTCCCACATGGCACACACCATATGAAGGGGCCTATTCGATTGTTTGCCACATGGCACACCCCATATACAGGGGCCTTTTCTATTGTTTGTCACATGGCACACACCATATAAAGGGGTATTTTCTATTATTTGCCACGTGGCACACACCATATAAAGGGGCCTTTTCTATTATTTGTCACATGGCACACACCATATAAAGGGGCCTTTTCTATTGTTCGTCACATGGCACACACCATATAAAGGGGTATTTTCTATTATTTGCCATGTGGCACACACCATATAAAGGGGCCTTTTCTATTATTTGCCACGTGGCACACACCATATAAAGGGGCCTTTTCTATTATTTGTCACATGGCACACACCATATAAATGGGCCTTTTCTAGTTCGTCACATGGCACACACCATACAAAGGGGTCTTTTCTATTATTTTCCACATGGCACACACTGTATAAAGGGGTCTTTTCTATTATTTTTCACATGGCACACACCATATAAAGGGGTCTTATCTATTATTTGTCACATGGCACACACCATATAAAGGGGCCATTTCTATTGTTTCCCACATGGCACATACCATCTAAAGGGGCCTTTTCTCTAGTTTGCCACATGGCACACACCATATCAAGGGGCCTATTCAATTGTTTGCCACATGGCACACACCATATAAAAGGGCCTTTTCTGTGGTTTCTCACATGGCACATACCATATAAAGGGGCCTTTTCTCTTGTTTGCCACATGGCACACACCATATCAAGGGGCCTATTCGATTGTTTGCCACATGGCGCACACCATATAAAAGGGCCTTTTCTTTGGTTTGTCACATGGCACATACCATATAAAGGGGCCTTTTCTCTAGTTTCCCACATGGCACACACCATATAAAGGGGCCTCTTCTATTGTTTGCCACATGGCACACACCATATAAAGGGGCCTTTTCTACTGTTTGCCACATGGCACACACCATATAAAGGGGCCTTTTCTATTATTTGTCACATGGAACACACCATATAAAGGGGCCTTTTCTATTGTTTGTCACATGGCACACACCATATAAAGGGGCCTTTTCTATAGTTCATCACATGACACACACCATATAAAGGGACCTTTTCTATTGTTTGCCACATGGCACACACCATATAAAGGGGCCTTTTCTATAATTATTTGTCACATGGCACACACCATATAAAGGGGCCATTTCTATTGTTTCCCACATGGCACACACCATATCAAGGGGCCTATTCGATTGTTTGCCACATGGCACACACCATATCAAGGGGCCTATTCGATTGTTTGCCACATGGCGCACATCATATAAAAGGGCCTTTTCTTTGGTTTGTCACATGGCACATACCATATAAAGGGGCCTTTTCTGTAGTTTCCCACATGGCACACACCATATAAAGGGGCCTCTTCTATTGTTTGCCACATGGCACACACCATATAAAGGGGCCTTTTCTACTGTTTGCCACATGGCACACACCATATAAAGGGGCCTTTTCTATTATTTGTCACATGGAACACACCATATAAAGGGGCCTTTTCTATTGTTTGTCACATGGCACACACCATATAAAGGGGCCTTTTCTATAGTTCATCACATGACACACACCATATAAAGGGACCTTTTCTATTGTTTGCCACATGGCACACACCATATAAAGGGGCCTTTTCTATAATTATTTGTCACATGGCACATACCATATAAAGGGGCCTTTTCTCTTGTTTGCCACATGGCACACACCATATCAAGGGGCCTATTCGATTGTTTGCCACATGGCACACACCATATAAAGGGGCCTTTTCTATTGTTTGCCACATGGCACACACCATATAAAGGGGTCTTTTCTATTATTTGCCACATGGCACACACCATATAAAGGGGCCTTTTCTATTGTTTGTCACATGGCACACACCATATAAAGGGGCCTTTTCTATAGTTCGTCACATGGCACACACCATAAAAAGGGGCCTTTTCTATTATTTGCCACATGTCACACACCATATAAAGTGGCCTTTTCTATGGTTTGTCACATGGCACACACCATATCAAGGGGCTTATTCGATTGTTTGCCACATGGCGCACACCATATAAAGGGCCTTTTCTATGGTTTGTCACATGGCACACACCATATAAAGGGGCCTTTTCTATAGTTCATCACATGACACACACCATATAAAGGGACCTTTTCTATTGTTTGCCACATGGCACACACCATATAAAGGGGCCTTTTCTATAATTATTTGTCACATGGCACACACCATATAAAGGGGCCATTTCTATTGTTTCCCACATGGCACACACCATATCAAGGGGCCGATTCGATTGTTTGCCACATGGCGCACACCATATAAAAGGGCCTTTTCTATGGTTTGTCACATGGCACACACCATATCAAGGGGCGTATTCGATTGTTTGCCACTTGGTGCACACCATATAAAAGGGGCTTTTCTATGGTTTGTCACATGGCACATACCATATAAAGGGGCCTTTTCTCTAGTTTGCCACATGTCACACACCATATAAAGGGAACTTTTCTCTGGTTTGTCACATGGCACACACCATATCAAGGGGCCTATTCGATTGTTTGTCACATGGCGCACACCATATAAAGGGCCTTTTATATGGTTTGTCACATGGCACACACCATATAAAGGGGCCTCTTCTATGTTTGCCACATGGCACACACCATATAAAGGGCCTTTTCTATGGTTTGTCACATGGCACATACCATATAAAGGGGCCTTTTCTCTAGTTTGCCTCATGGCACACACCATATAACGGGGCCTATTCGATTGTTTGCCACATGGCACACACCATATAAAAGGGCCTTTTCTATCGTTTGCCACATGGCACACACCATAGAAAGGGGCCGTTTCTATTGTTTGCCACATGGCACACACCATATAAAAGGGCCTTTTCTATTGTTTGCCACATGGCACACACCATATAAAAGGGCCTTTTCTATCGTTTGCCACATGGCACACACCATATAAAGGGGCCATTTCTATCGTTTGCCACATGGCACACACCATATAAAAGGGCCTTTTCTATTGTTTGCCACATGGCACACACCATATACAAGGGCCTTTTCTATTGTTTGCCAAATGGCACACCCCATATACAGGGGCCTTTTCTATTGTTTGTCACATGGCACACACCATATAAAGGGGTCTTATCTATTATTTGTCACATGGCACACACCATATAAAGGGGCCATTTCTATTGTTTCCCACATGGCACATACCATCTAAAGGGGCCTTTTCTCTAGTTTGCCACATGGCACACACCATATCAAGGGGCCTATTCAATTGTTTGCCACATGGCACACACCATATAAAAGGGCCTTTTCTGTGGTTTCTCACATGGCACATACCATATAAAGGGGCCTTTTCTCTTGTTTGCCACATGGCACACACCATATCAAGGGGCCTATTCGATTGTTTGCCACATGGCGCACACCATATAAAAGGGCCTTTTCTTTGGTTTGTCACATGGCACATACCATATAAAGGGGCCTTTTCTCTAGTTTCCCACATGGCACACACCATATAAAGGGGCCTCTTCTATTGTTTGCCACATGGCACACACCATATAAAGGGGCCTTTTCTACTGTTTGCCACATGGCACACACCATATAAAGGGGCCTTTTCTATTATTTGTCACATGGAACACACCATATAAAGGGGCCTTTTCTATTGTTTGTCACATGGCACACACCATATAAAGGGGCCTTTTCTATAGTTCATCACATGACACACACCATATAAAGGGACCTTTTCTATTGTTTGCCACATGGCACACACCATATAAAGGGGCCTTTTCTATAATTATTTGTCACATGGCACACACCATATAAAGGGGCCATTTCTATTGTTTCCCACATGGCACACACCATATCAAGGGGCCTATTCGATTGTTTGCCACATGGCACACACCATATCAAGGGGCCTATTCGATTGTTTGCCACATGGCGCACATCATATAAAAGGGCCTTTTCTTTGGTTTGTCACATGGCACATACCATATAAAGGGGCCTTTTCTGTAGTTTCCCACATGGCACACACCATATAAAGGGGCCTCTTCTATTGTTTGCCACATGGCACACACCATATAAAGGGGCCTTTTCTACTGTTTGCCACATGGCACACACCATATAAAGGGGCCTTTTCTATTATTTGTCACATGGAACACACCATATAAAGGGGCCTTTTCTATTGTTTGTCACATGGCACACACCATATAAAGGGGCCTTTTCTATAGTTCATCACATGACACACACCATATAAAGGGACCTTTTCTATTGTTTGCCACATGGCACACACCATATAAAGGGGCCTTTTCTATAATTATTTGTCACATGGCACATACCATATAAAGGGGCCTTTTCTCTTGTTTGCCACATGGCACACACCATATCAAGGGGCCTATTCGATTGTTTGCCACATGGCACACACCATATAAAGGGGCCTTTTCTATTGTTTGCCACATGGCACACACCATATAAAGGGGTCTTTTCTATTATTTGCCACATGGCACACACCATATAAAGGGGCCTTTTCTATTGTTTGTCACATGGCACACACCATATAAAGGGGCCTTTTCTATAGTTCGTCACATGGCACACACCATAAAAAGGGGCCTTTTCTATTATTTGCCACATGTCACACACCATATAAAGTGGCCTTTTCTATGGTTTGTCACATGGCACACACCATATCAAGGGGCTTATTCGATTGTTTGCCACATGGCGCACACCATATAAAGGGCCTTTTCTATGGTTTGTCACATGGCACACACCATATAAAGGGGCCTTTTCTATAGTTCATCACATGACACACACCATATAAAGGGACCTTTTCTATTGTTTGCCACATGGCACACACCATATAAAGGGGCCTTTTCTATAATTATTTGTCACATGGCACACACCATATAAAGGGGCCATTTCTATTGTTTCCCACATGGCACACACCATATCAAGGGGCCGATTCGATTGTTTGCCACATGGCGCACACCATATAAAAGGGCCTTTTCTATGGTTTGTCACATGGCACACACCATATCAAGGGGCGTATTCGATTGTTTGCCACTTGGTGCACACCATATAAAAGGGGCTTTTCTATGGTTTGTCACATGGCACATACCATATAAAGGGGCCTTTTCTCTAGTTTGCCACATGTCACACACCATATAAAGGGAACTTTTCTCTGGTTTGTCACATGGCACACACCATATCAAGGGGCCTATTCGATTGTTTGTCACATGGCGCACACCATATAAAGGGCCTTTTATATGGTTTGTCACATGGCACACACCATATAAAGGGGCCTCTTCTATGTTTGCCACATGGCACACACCATATAAAGGGCCTTTTCTATGGTTTGTCACATGGCACATACCATATAAAGGGGCCTTTTCTCTAGTTTGCCTCATGGCACACACCATATAACGGGGCCTATTCGATTGTTTGCCACATGGCACACACCATATAAAAGGGCCTTTTCTATCGTTTGCCACATGGCACACACCATAGAAAGGGGCCGTTTCTATTGTTTGCCACATGGCACACACCATATAAAAGGGCCTTTTCTATTGTTTGCCACATGGCACACACCATATAAAAGGGCCTTTTCTATCGTTTGCCACATGGCACACACCATATAAAGGGGCCATTTCTATCGTTTGCCACATGGCACACACCATATAAAAGGGCCTTTTCTATTGTTTGCCACATGGCACACACCATATACAAGGGCCTTTTCTATTGTTTGCCAAATGGCACACCCCATATACAGGGGCCTTTTCTATTGTTTGTCACATGGCACACACCATATAAAGGGGTATTTTCTATTATTTGCCACGTGGCACACACCATATAAAGGGGCCTTTTCTATTATTTGTCACATGGCACACACCATATAAAGGGGCCTTTTCTATTGTTCGTCACATGGCACACACCATATAAAGGGGTATTTTCTATTATTTGCCATGTGGCACACACCATATAAAGGGGCCTTTTCTATTATTTGCCACGTGGCACACACCATATAAAGGGGCCTTTTCTATTATTTGTCACATGGCACACACCATATAAATGGGCCTTTTCTATAGTTCGTCACATGGCACATACCATACAAAGGGGTCTTTTCTATTATTTTCCACATGGCACACACTGTATAAAGGGGTCTTTTCTATTATTTTTCACATGGCACACACCATATAAAGGGGTCTTATCTATTATTTGTCACATGGCACACACCATATAAAGGGGCCATTTCTATTGTTTCCCACATGGCACATACCATCTAAAGGGGCCTTTTCTCTAGTTTGCCACATGGCACACACCATATCAAGGGGCCTATTCGATTGTTTGCCACATGGCACACACCATATAAAAGGGCCTTTTCTGTGGTTTCTCACATGGCACATACCATATAAAGGGGCCTTTTCTCTTGTTTGCCACATGGCACACACCATATCAAGGGGCCTATTCGATTGTTTGCCACATGGCGCACACCATATAAAAGGGCCTTTTCTTTGGTTTGTCACATGGCACATACCATATAAAGGGGCCTTTTCTCTAGTTTCCCACATGGCACACACCATATAAAGGGGCCTCTTCTATTGTTTGCCACATGGCACACACCATATAAAGGGGCCTTTTCTACTGTTTGCCACATGGCACACACCATATAAAGGGGCCTTTTCTATTGTTTGCCACATGGCACACACCATATAAAGGGGTCTTTTCTATTATTTGCCACATGGCACACACCATATAAATGGGCCTTTTCTATTGTTTGTCACATGGCACACACCATATAAAGGGGCCTTTTCTATAGTTCGTCACATGGCACACACCATATAAAGGGGCCTTTTCTATTATTTGTCACATGGAACACACCATATAAAGGGGCCTTTTCTATTGTTTGTCACATGGCACACACCATATAAAGGGGCCTTTTCTATAGTTCATCACATGACACACACCATATAAAGGGACCTTTTCTATTGTTTGCCACATGGCACACACCATATAAAGGGGCCTTTTCTATAATTATTTGTCACATGGCACACACCATATAAAGGGGCCATTTCTATTGTTTCCCACATGGCACACACCATATCAAGGGGCCTATTCGATTGTTTGCCACATGGCGCACACCATATAAAAGGGCCTTTTCTATGGTTTGTCACATGGCACACACCATATCAAGGGGCGTATTCGATTGTTTGCCACTTGGTGCACACCATATAAAAGGGGCTTTTCTATGGTTTGTCACATGGCACATACCATATAAAGGGGCCTTTTCTCTAGTTTGCCACATGTCACACACCATATAAAGGGAACTTTTCTCTGGTTTGTCACATGGCACACACCATATCAAGGGGCCTAATCGATTGTTTGTCACATGGCGCACACCATATAAAGGGCCTTTTCTATGGTTTGTCACATGGCACACACCATATAAAGGGGCCTTTTCTATTGTTTCCCACATGGCACACACCATATGAAGGGGCCTATTCGATTGTTTGCCACATGGCACACCCCATATACAGGGGCCTTTTCTATTGTTTGTCACATGGCACACACCATATAAAGGGGTATTTTCTATTATTTGCCACGTGGCACACACCATATAAAGGGGCCTTTTCTATTATTTGTCACATGGCACACACCATATAAAGGGGCCTTTTCTATTGTTCGTCACATGGCACACACCATATAAAGGGGTATTTTCTATTATTTGCCATGTGGCACACACCATATAAAGGGGCCTTTTCTATTATTTGCCACGTGGCACACACCATATAAAGGGGCCTTTTCTATTATTTGTCACATGGCACACACCATATCAAGGGGCCTATTCGATTGTTTGCCACATGGCACACACCATATAAAAGGGCCTTTTCTATGGTTTGTCACATGGCACACACCATATCAAGTTGCCCATTCGATTGTTTGCCACATGGCACACACCATATAAAGGGGCCTATTCGATTGTTTGCCACATGGCACACACCATATAAAGGGGCCTTTTCTATGGTTTGTCACATGGCACACACCATATCAAGGGGCCTATTCGATTGTTTGCCACATGGCGCACACCATATAAAGGGCCTTTTCTATGGTTTGTCACATGGCACATACCATATAAAGGGGCCTTTTCTCTAGTTTGCCACATGGCACACACCATATAAAAGGGCCTTTTCTATTGTTTCCCACATGGCACACACCATATGAAGGGGCCTATTCGATTGTTTGCCACATGTCACACACCATATAAAGTGGCCTTTTCTATGGTTTGTCACATGGCACACACCATATCAAGGGGCTTATTCGATTGTTTGCCACATGGCGCACACCATATAAAGGGCCTTTTCTATGGTTTGTCACATGGCACATACCATATAAAGGGGCCTTTTCTCTAGTTTGCCACATGGCACACACCATATAAAAGGGCCTTTTCTATTGTTTGCCACATGGCACACACCATATAAAGGGCCTTTTCTATCGTTTGCCACATGGCACACACCATATAAAGGGGCCGTTTCTATCGTTTGCCACATGGCACACACCATATAAAAGGGCCTTTTCTATTGTTTGCCACATGGCACACACCATATACAGGGGCCTTTTCTATTGTTTCCCACATGGCACACACCATATCAAGGGGCCTATTCGATTGTTTGCCACATGGCACACACCATATAAAAGGGCCTTTTCTTTGGTTTGTCACATGGCACATACCATATAAAGGGGCCTTTTCTCTAGTTTCCCACATGGCACACACCATATAAAGGGGCCTCTTCTATGTTTGCCACATGGCACACACCATATAAAGGGCCTTTTCTATGGTTTGTCACATGGCACATACCATATAAAGGGGCCTTTTCTCTAGTTTGCCTCATGGCACACACCATATAACGGGGCCTATTCGATTGTTTGCCACATGGCACACACCATATAAAAGGGCCTTTTCTATCGTTTGCCACATGGCACACACCATAGAAAGGGGCCGTTTCTATTGTTTGCCACATGGCACACACCATATAAAAGGGCCTTTTCTATTGTTTGCCACATGGCACACACCATATAAAAGGGCCTTTTCTATCGTTTGCCACATGGCACACACCATATAAAGGGGCCATTTCTATCGTTTACCACATGGCACACACCATATAAAAGGGCCTTTTCTATTGTTTGCCACATGGCACACACCATATACAAGGGCCTTTTCTATTGTTTGCCACATGGCACACCCCATATACAGGGGCCTTTTCTATTGTTTGTCACATGGCACACACCATATAAAGGGGTATTTTCTATTATTTGCCACGTGGCACACACCATATAAAGGGGCCTTTTCTATTATTTGTCACATGGCACACACCATATAAAGGGGCCTTTTCTCTTGTTTGCCACATGGCACACACCATATCAAGGGGCCTATTCGATTGTTTGCCACATGGCGCACACCATATAAAAGGGCCTTTTCTTTGGTTTGTCACATGGCACATACCATATAAAGGGGCCTTTTCTCTAGTTTCCCACATGGCACACACCATATAAAGGGGCCTCTTCTATTGTTTGCCACATGGCACACACCATATAAAGGGGCCTTTTCTACTGTTTGCCACATGGCACACACCATATAAAGGGGCCTTTTCTATTGTTTGCCACATGGCACACACCATATAAAGGGGTCTTTTCTATTATTTGCCACATGGCACACACCATATAAAGGGGCCTTTTCTATTGTTTGTCACATGGCACACACCATATAAAGGGGCCTTTTCTATAGTTCGTCACATGGCACACACCATATAAAGGGGCCTTTTCTATTATTTGTCACATGGAACACACCATATAAAGGGGCCTTTTCTATTGTTTGTCACATGGCACACACCATATAAAGGGGCCTTTTCTATAGTTCATCACATGACACACACCATATAAAGGGACCTTTTCTATTGTTTGCCACATGGCACACACCATATAAAGGGGCCTTTTCTATAATTATTTGTCACATGGCACACACCATATAAAGGGGCCATTTCTATTGTTTCCCACATGGCACACACCATATCAAGGGGCCTATTCGATTGTTTGCCACATGGCGCACACCATATAAAAGGGCCTTTTCTATGGTTTGTCACATGGCACACACCATATCAAGGGGCGTATTCGATTGTTTGCCACTTGGTGCACACCATATAAAAGGGGCTTTTCTATGGTTTGTCACATGGCACATACCATATAAAGGGGCCTTTTCTCTAGTTTGCCACATGTCACACACCATATAAAGGGAACTTTTCTCTGGTTTGTCACATGGCACACACCATATCAAGGGGCCTAATCGATTGTTTGTCACATGGCGCACACCATATAAAGGGCCTTTTCTATGGTTTGTCACATGGCACACACCATATAAAGGGGCCTTTTCTATTGTTTCCCACATGGCACACACCATATGAAGGGGCCTATTCGATTGTTTGCCACATGGCACACCCCATATACAGGGGCCTTTTCTATTGTTTGTCACATGGCACACACCATATAAAGGGGTATTTTCTATTATTTGCCACGTGGCACACACCATATAAAGGGACCTTTTCTATTATTTGTCACATGGCACACACCATATAAAGGGGCCTTTTCTATTGTTCGTCACATGGCACACACCATATAAAGGGGTATTTTCTATTATTTGCCATGTGGCACACACCATATAAAGGGGCCTTTTCTATTATTTGCCACGTGGCACACACCATATAAAGGGGCCTTTTCTATTATTTGTCACATGGCACACACCATATAAATGGGCCTTTTCTAGTTCGTCACATGGCACACACCATACAAAGGGGTCTTTTCTATTATTTTCCACATGGCACACACTGTATAAAGGGGTCTTTTCTATTATTTTTCACATGGCACACACCATATAAAGGGGTCTTATCTATTATTTGTCACATGGCACACACCATATAAAGGGGCCATTTCTATTGTTTCCCACATGGCACATACCATCTAAAGGGGCCTTTTCTCTAGTTTGCCACATGGCACACACCATATCAAGGGGCCTATTCAATTGTTTGCCACATGGCACACACCATATAAAAGGGCCTTTTCTGTGGTTTCTCACATGGCACATACCATATAAAGGGGCCTTTTCTCTTGTTTGCCACATGGCACACACCATATCAAGGGGCCTATTCGATTGTTTGCCACATGGCGCACACCATATAAAAGGGCCTTTTCTTTGGTTTGTCACATGGCACATACCATATAAAGGGGCCTTTTCTCTAGTTTCCCACATGGCACACACCATATAAAGGGGCCTCTTCTATTGTTTGCCACATGGCACACACCATATAAAGGGGCCTTTTCTACTGTTTGCCACATGGCACACACCATATAAAGGGGCCTTTTCTATTATTTGTCACATGGAACACACCATATAAAGGGGCCTTTTCTATTGTTTGTCACATGGCACACACCATATAAAGGGGCCTTTTCTATAGTTCATCACATGACACACACCATATAAAGGGACCTTTTCTATTGTTTGCCACATGGCACACACCATATAAAGGGGCCTTTTCTATAATTATTTGTCACATGGCACACACCATATAAAGGGGCCATTTCTATTGTTTCCCACATGGCACACACCATATCAAGGGGCCTATTCGATTGTTTGCCACATGGC
This sequence comes from Myxine glutinosa, assembly GCF_964187855.1. NCBI lineage: Eukaryota > Metazoa > Chordata > Myxini > Myxiniformes > Myxinidae > Myxine > Myxine glutinosa. The sequence continues at coordinate 392,421,156 of NC_136261.1, forward strand.
ACACACCATATCAAGGGGCCTATTCGATTGTTTGCCACATGGCGCACACCATATAAAAGGGCCTTTTCTTTTGTTTGTCACATGGCACATACCATATAAAGGGGCCTTTTCTCTAGTTTCCCACATGGCACACACCATATAAAGGGGCCTCTTCTATTGTTTGCCACATGGCACACACCATATAAAGGGGCCTTTTCTACTGTTTGCCACATGGCACACACCATATAAAGGGGCCTTTTCTATTATTTGTCACATGGAACACACCATATAAAGGGGCCTTTTCTATTGTTTGTCACATGGCACACACCATATAAAGGGGCCTTTTCTATAGTTCATCACATGACACACACCATATAAAGGGACCTTTTCTATTGTTTGCCACATGGCACACACCATATAAAGGGGCCTTTTCTATAATTATTTGTCACATGGCACATACCATATAAAGGGGCCTTTTCTCTTGTTTGCCACATGGCACACACCATATCAAGGGGCCTATTTGATTGTTTGCCACATGGCACACACCATATAAAGGGGCCTTTTCTATTGTTTGCCACATGGCACACACCATATAAAGGGGTCTTTTCTATTATTTGCCACATGGCACACACCATATAAAGGGGCCTTTTCTATTGTTTGTCACATGGCACACACCATATAAAGGGGCCTTTTCTATAGTTCGTCACATGGCACACACCATAAAAAGGGGCCTTTTCTATTATTTGTCACATGGAACACACCATATAAAGGGGCCTTTTCTATTGTTTGTCACATGGCACACACCATATAAAGGGGCCTTTTCTATAGTTCATCACATGACACACACCATATAAAGGGACCTTTTCTATTGTTTGCCACATGACACACACCATATAAAGGGGCCTTTTCTATAATTATTTGTCACATGGCACACACCATATAAAGGGGCCATTTCTATTGTTTCCCACATGGCACACACCATATCAAGGGGCCTATTCGATTGTTTGCCACATGGCGCACACCATATAAAAGGGCCTTTTCTATGGTTTGTCACATGGCACACACCATATCAAGGGGCGTATTCGATTGTTTGCCACTTGGTGCACACCATATAAAAGGGGCTTTTCTATGGTTTGTCACATGGCACATACCATATAAAGGGGCCTTTTCTCTAGTTTGCCACATGTCACATACCATATAAAGGGGCCTTTTCTCTAGTTTGCCTCATGGCACACACCATATAACGGGGCCTATTCGATTGTTTGCCACATGGCACACACCATATAAAAGGGCCTTTTCTATCGTTTGCCACATGGCACACACCATAGAAAGGGGCCGTTTCTATTGTTTGCCACATGGCACACACCATATAAAAGGGCCTTTTCTATTGTTTGCCACATGGCACACACCATATAAAAGGGCCTTTTCTATCGTTTGCCACATGGCACACACCATATAAAGGGGCCATTTCTATCGTTTGCCACATGGCACACACCATATAAAAGGGCCTTTTCTATTGTTTGCCACATGGCACACACCATATACAAGGGCCTTTTCTATTGTTTGCCACATGGCACACCCCATATACAGGGGCCTTTTCTATTGTTCGTCACATGGCACACACCATATAAAGGGGTATTTTCTATTATTTGCCATGTGGCACACACCATATAAAGGGGCCATTTCTATCGTTTGCCACATGGCACACACCATATAAAAGGGCCTTTTCTATTGTTTGCCACATGGCACACACCATATAAAGGGGTATTTTCTATTATTTGCCACGTGGCACACACCATATAAAGGGGCCTTTTCTATTATTTGTCACATGGCACACACCATATAAAGGGGCCTTTTCTATTGTTCGTCACATGGCACACACCATATAAAGGGGTATTTTCTATTATTTGCCATGTGGCACACACCATATAAAGGGGCCTTTTCTATTATTTGCCACGTGGCACACACCATATAAAGGGGCCTTTTCTATTATTTGTCACATGGCACACACCATATAAATGGGCCTTTTCTATAGTTCGTCACATGGCACATACCATACAAAGGGGTCTTTTCTATTATTTTCCACATGGCACACACTGTATAAAGGGGTCTTTTCTATTATTTTTCACATGGCACACACCATATAAAGGGGTCTTATCTATTATTTGTCACATGGCACACACCATATAAAGGGGCCATTTCTATTGTTTCCCACATGGCACATACCATCTAAAGGGGCCTTTTCTCTAGTTTGCCACATGGCACACACCATATCAAGGGGCCTATTCGATTGTTTGCCACATGGCACACACCATATAAAAGGGCCTTTTCTGTGGTTTCTCACATGGCACATACCATATAAAGGGGCCTTTTCTCTTGTTTGCCACATGGCACACACCATATCAAGGGGCCTATTCGATTGTTTGCCACATGGCGCACACCATATAAAAGGGCCTTTTCTTTGGTTTGTCACATGGCACATACCATATAAAGGGGCCTTTTCTCTAGTTTCCCACATGGCACACACCATATAAAGGGGCCTCTTCTATTGTTTGCCACATGGCACACACCATATAAAGGGGCCTTTTCTACTGTTTGCCACATGGCACACACCATATAAAGGGGCCTTTTCTATTGTTTGCCACATGGCACACACCATATAAAGGGGTCTTTTCTATTATTTGCCACATGGCACACACCATATAAAGGGGCCTTTTCTATTGTTTGTCACATGGCACACACCATATAAAGGGGCCTTTTCTATAGTTCGTCACATGGCACACACCATATAAAGGGGCCTTTTCTATTATTTGTCACATGGAACACACCATATAAAGGGGCCTTTTCTATTGTTTGTCACATGGCACACACCATATAAAGGGGCCTTTTCTATAGTTCATCACATGACACACACCATATAAAGGGACCTTTTCTATTGTTTGCCACATGGCACACACCATATAAAGGGGCCTTTTCTATAATTATTTGTCACATGGCACACACCATATAAAGGGGCCATTTCTATTGTTTCCCACATGGCACACACCATATCAAGGGGCCTATTCGATTGTTTGCCACATGGCGCACACCATATAAAAGGGCCTTTTCTATGGTTTGTCACATGGCACACACCATATCAAGGGGCGTATTCGATTGTTTGCCACTTGGTGCACACCATATAAAAGGGGCTTTTCTATGGTTTGTCACATGGCACATACCATATAAAGGGGCCTTTTCTCTAGTTTGCCACATGTCACACACCATATAAAGGGAACTTTTCTCTGGTTTGTCACATGGCACACACCATATCAAGGGGCCTATTCGATTGTTTGTCACATGGCGCACACCATATAAAGGGCCTTTTCTATGGTTTGTCACATGGCACACACCATATAAAGGGGCCTTTTCTATTGTTTCCCACATGGCACACACCATATGAAGGGGCCTATTCGATTGTTTGCCACATGGCACACCCCATATACAGGGGCCTTTTCTATTGTTTGTCACATGGCACACACCATATAAAGGGGTATTTTCTATTATTTGCCACGTGGCACACACCATATAAAGGGGCCTTTTCTATTATTTGTCACATGGCACACACCATATAAAGGGGCCTTTTCTATTGTTCGTCACATGGCACACACCATATAAAGGGGTATTTTCTATTATTTGCCATGTGGCACACACCATATAAAGGGGCCTTTTCTATTATTTGCCACGTGGCACACACCATATAAAGGGGCCTTTTCTATTATTTGTCACATGGCACACACCATATAAATGGGCCTTTTCTATAGTTCGTCACATGGCACACACCATACAAAGGGGTCTTTTCTATTATTTTCCACATGGCACACACTGTATAAAGGGGTCTTTTCTATTATTTTTCACATGGCACACACCATATAAAGGGGTCTTATCTATTATTTGTCACATGGCACACACCATATAAAGGGGCCATTTCTATTGTTTCCCACATGGCACATACCATCTAAAGGGGCCTTTTCTCTAGTTTGCCACATGGCACACACCATATCAAGGGGCCTATTCGATTGTTTGCCACATGGCACACACCATATAAAAGGGCCTTTTCTGTGGTTTCTCACATGGCACATACCATATAAAGGGGCCTTTTCTCTTGTTTGCCACATGGCACACACCATATCAAGGGGCCTATTCGATTGTTTGCCACATGGCGCACACCATATAAAAGGGCCTTTTCTTTGGTTTGTCACATGGCACATACCATATAAAGGGGCCTTTTCTCTAGTTTCCCACATGGCACACACCATATAAAGGGGCCTCTTCTATTGTTTGCCACATGGCACACACCATATAAAGGGGCCTTTTCTACTGTTTGCCACATGGCACACACCATATAAAGGGGCCTTTTCTATTGTTTGCCACATGGCACACACCATATAAAGGGGTCTTTTCTATTATTTGCCACATGGCACACACCATACAAAGGGGCCTTTTCTATTGTTTGTCACGTGGCACACACCATATAAAGGGGCCTTTTCTATAGTTCGTCACATGGCACACACCATATAAAGGGGCCTTTTCTATTATTTGTCACATGGAACACACCATATAAAGGGGCCTTTTCTATTGTTTGTAACATGGCACACACCATATAAAGGGGCCTTTTCTATAGTTCATCACATGACACACACCATATAAAGGGACCTTTTCTATTGTTTGCCACATGGCACACACCATATAAAGGGGCCTTTTCTATAATTATTTGTCACATGGCACACACCATATAAAGGGGCCATTTCTATTGTTTGTCACATGGCACACACCATATAAAGGGGCCTTTTCTACAGTTCATCACATGGCACACACCATATAAAGGGGCCGTTTCTATTGTTTCCCACATGGCACACACCATATCAAGGGGCCTATTCGATTGTTTGCCACATGGCACACACCATATAAAGGGGCCTTTTCTATGGTTTGTCACATGGCACACACCATATCAAGGGGCCTATTCGATTGTTTGCCACATGGCGCACACCATATAAAGGGCCTTTTTTATGGTTTGTCACATGGCACATACCATATAAAGGGGCCTTTTCTCTAGTTTGTCACATGGCACACACCATATAAAAGGGCCTTTTCTATTGTTTCCCACATGACACACACCATATGAAGGGGCCTATTCGATTGTTTGCCACATGTCACACACCATATAAAGGGGCCTTTTCTATGGTTTGTCACATGGCACACACCATATCAAGGGGCCTATTTGATTGTTTGCCACATGGCGCACACCATATAAAGGGCCTTTTCTATGGTTTGTCACATGGCACATACCATATAAAGGGGCCTTTTCTCTAGTTTGCCACATGGCACACACCATATAAAAGGGCCTTTTCTATTGTTTGCCACATGGCACACACCATATAAAGGGCCTTTTCTATCGTTTGCCACATGGCACACACCATATAAAGGGGCCGTTTCTATCGTTTGCCACATGGCACACACCATATAAAAGGGCCTTTTCTATTGTTTGCCACATGGCACACACCATATACAGGGGCCTTTTCTATTGTTTCCCACATGGCACACACCATATCAAGGGGCCTATTCGATTGTTTGCCACATGGCACACACCATATAAAAGGGCCTTTTCTTTGGTTTGTCACATGGCACATACCATATAAAGGGGCCTTTTCTCTAGTTTCCCACATGGCACACACCATATAAAGGGGCCTCTTCTATGTTTGCCACATGGCACACACCATATAAAGTGCCTTTTCTATGGTTTGTCACATGGCACATACCATATAAAGGGGCCTTTTCTCTAGTTTGCCACATGGCACACACCATATAACGGGGCCTATTCGATTGTTTGCCACATGGCACACACCATATAAAAGGGCCTTTTCTATCGTTTGCCACATGGCACACACCATAGAAAGGGGCCGTTTCTATTGTTTGCCACATGGCACACACCATATAAAAGGGCCTTTTCTATTGTTTGCCACATGGCACACACCATATAAAAGGGCCTTTTCTATCGTTTGCCACATGGCACACACCATATAAATGGGCCATTTCTATCGTTTGCCACATGGCACACACCATATAAAAGGGCCTTTTCTATTGTTTGCCACATGGCACACACCATATACAAGGGCCTTTTCTATTGTTTGCCACATGGCACACACCATATAAAGGGGTATTTTCTATTATTTGCCACGTGGCACACACCATATAAAGGGGCCTTTTCTATTATTTGTCACATGGCACACACCATATAAAGGGGCCTTTTCTATTGTTCGTCACATGGCACACACCATATAAAGGGGTATTTTATATTATTTGCCATGTGGCACACACCATATAAAGGGGCCTTTTCTATTATTTGCCACGTGGCACACACCATATAAAGGGGCCTTTTCTATTATTTGTCACATGGCACACACCATATAAATGGGCCTTTTCTATAGTTCGTCACATGGCGCACACCATATAAAAGGGCCTTTTCTATGGTTTGTCACATGGCACACACCATATCAAGGGGCGTATTCGATTGTTTGCCACTTGGTGCACACCATATAAAAGGGGCTTTTCTATGGTTTGTCACATGGCACATACCATATAAAGGGGCCTTTTCTCTAGTTTGCCACATGTCACACACCATATAAAAGGAACTTTTCTCTGGTTTGTCACATGGCACACACCATATCAAGGGGCCTATTCGATTGTTTGTCACATGGCGCACACCATATAAAGGGCCTTTTCTATGGTTTGTCACATGGCACACACCATATAAAGGGGCCTTTTCTATTGTTTCCCACATGGCACACACCATATGAAGGGGCCTATTCGATTGTTTGCCACATGGCACACCCCATATACAGGGGCCTTTTCTATTGTTTGTCACATGGCACACACCATATAAAGGGGTATTTTCTATTATTTGCCACGTGGCACACACCATATAAAGGGGCCTTTTCTATTATTTGTCACATGGCACACACCATATAAAGGGGCCTTTTCTATTGTTCGTCACATGGCACACACCATATAAAGGGGTATTTTCTATTATTTGCCATGTGGCACACACCATATAAAGGGGCCTTTTCTATTATTTGCCACGTGGCACACACCATATAAAGGGGCCTTTTCTATTATTTGTCACATGGCACACACCATATAAATGGGCCTTTTCTATAGTTCGTCACATGGCACACACCATACAAAGGGGTCTTTTCTATTATTTTCCACATGGCACACACTGTATAAAGGGGTCTTTTCTATTATTTTTCACATGGCACACACCATATAAAGGGGTCTTATCTATTATTTGTCACATGGCACACACCATATAAAGGGGCCATTTCTATTGTTTCCCACATGGCACATACCATCTAAAGGGGCCTTTTCTCTAGTTTGCCACATGGCACACACCATATCAAGGGGCCTATTCGATTGTTTGCCACATGGCACACACCATATAAAAGGGCCTTTTCTGTGGTTTCTCACATGGCACATACCATATAAAGGGGCCTTTTCTCTTGTTTGCCACATGGCACACACCATATCAAGGGGCCTATTCGATTGTTTGCCACATGGCGCACACCATATAAAAGGGCCTTTTCTTTGGTTTGTCACATGGCACATACCATATAAAGGGGCCTTTTCTCTAGTTTCCCACATGGCACACACCATATAAAGGGGCCTCTTCTATTGTTTGCCACATGGCACACACCATATAAAGGGGCCTTTTCTACTGTTTGCCACATGGCACACACCATATAAAGGGGCCTTTTCTATTGTTTGCCACATGGCACACACCATATAAAGGGGTCTTTTCTATTATTTGCCACATGGCACACACCATACAAAGGGGCCTTTTCTATTGTTTGTCACGTGGCACACACCATATAAAGGGGCCTTTTCTATAGTTCGTCACATGGCACACACCATATAAAGGGGCCTTTTCTATTATTTGTCACATGGAACACACCATATAAAGGGGCCTTTTCTATTGTTTGTAACATGGCACACACCATATAAAGGGGCCTTTTCTATAGTTCATCACATGACACACACCATATAAAGGGACCTTTTCTATTGTTTGCCACATGGCACACACCATATAAAGGGGCCTTTTCTATAATTATTTGTCACATGGCACACACCATATAAAGGGGCCATTTCTATTGTTTGTCACATGGCACACACCATATAAAGGGGCCTTTTCTACAGTTCATCACATGGCACACACCATATAAAGGGGCCGTTTCTATTGTTTCCCACATGGCACACACCATATCAAGGGGCCTATTCGATTGTTTGCCACATGGCACACACCATATAAAGGGGCCTTTTCTATGGTTTGTCACATGGCACACACCATATCAAGGGGCCTATTCGATTGTTTGCCACATGGCGCACACCATATAAAGGGCCTTTTTTATGGTTTGTCACATGGCACATACCATATAAAGGGGCCTTTTCTCTAGTTTGTCACATGGCACACACCATATAAAAGGGCCTTTTCTATTGTTTCCCACATGACACACACCATATGAAGGGGCCTATTCGATTGTTTGCCACATGTCACACACCATATAAAGGGGCCTTTTCTATGGTTTGTCACATGGCACACACCATATCAAGGGGCCTATTTGATTGTTTGCCACATGGCGCACACCATATAAAGGGCCTTTTCTATGGTTTGTCACATGGCACATACCATATAAAGGGGCCTTTTCTCTAGTTTGCCACATGGCACACACCATATAAAAGGGCCTTTTCTATTGTTTGCCACATGGCACACACCATATAAAGGGCCTTTTCTATCGTTTGCCACATGGCACACACCATATAAAGGGGCCGTTTCTATCGTTTGCCACATGGCACACACCATATAAAAGGGCCTTTTCTATTGTTTGCCACATGGCACACACCATATACAGGGGCCTTTTCTATTGTTTCCCACATGGCACACACCATATCAAGGGGCCTATTCGATTGTTTGCCACATGGCACACACCATATAAAAGGGCCTTTTCTTTGGTTTGTCACATGGCACATACCATATAAAGGGGCCTTTTCTCTAGTTTCCCACATGGCACACACCATATAAAGGGGCCTCTTCTATGTTTGCCACATGGCACACACCATATAAAGTGCCTTTTCTATGGTTTGTCACATGGCACATACCATATAAAGGGGCCTTTTCTCTAGTTTGCCACATGGCACACACCATATAACGGGGCCTATTCGATTGTTTGCCACATGGCACACACCATATAAAAGGGCCTTTTCTATCGTTTGCCACATGGCACACACCATAGAAAGGGGCCGTTTCTATTGTTTGCCACATGGCACACACCATATAAAAGGGCCTTTTCTATTGTTTGCCACATGGCACACACCATATAAAAGGGCCTTTTCTATCGTTTGCCACATGGCACACACCATATAAATGGGCCATTTCTATCGTTTGCCACATGGCACACACCATATAAAAGGGCCTTTTCTATTGTTTGCCACATGGCACACACCATATACAAGGGCCTTTTCTATTGTTTGCCACATGGCACACACCATATAAAGGGGTATTTTCTATTATTTGCCACGTGGCACACACCATATAAAGGGGCCTTTTCTATTATTTGTCACATGGCACACACCATATAAAGGGGCCTTTTCTATTGTTCGTCACATGGCACACACCATATAAAGGGGTATTTTATATTATTTGCCATGTGGCACACACCATATAAAGGGGCCTTTTCTATTATTTGCCACGTGGCACACACCATATAAAGGGGCCTTTTCTATTATTTGTCACATGGCACACACCATATAAATGGGCCTTTTCTATAGTTCGTCACATGGCACACACCATACAAAGGGGTCTTTTCTATTATTTTCCACATGGCACACACTGTATAAAGGGGTCTTTTCGATTATTTTTCACATGGCACACACCATATAAAGGGGTCTTATCTATTATTTGTCACATGGCACACACCATATAAAGGGGCCATTTCTATTGTTTCCCACATGGCACATACCATCTAAAGGGGCCTTTTCTCTAGTTTGCCACATGGCACACACCATATCAAGGGGCCTATTTGATTGTTTGCCACATGGCACACACCATATAAAAGGGCCTTTTCTGTGGTTTCTCACATGGCACATACCATATAAAGGGGCCTTTTCTCTTGTTTGCCACATGGCACACACCATATCAAGGGGCCTATTCGATTGTTTGCCACATGGCGCACACCATATAAAAGGGCCTTTTCTTTGGTTTGTCACATGGCACATACCATATAAAGGGGCCTTTTCTCTAGTTTCCCACATGGCACACACCATATAAAGGGGCCTCTTCTATTGTTTGCCACATGGCACACACCATATAAAGGGGCCTTTTCTACTGTTTGCCACATGGCACACACCATATAAAGGGGCCTTTTCTATTGTTTGCCACATGGCACACACCATATAAAGGGGTCTTTTCTATTATTTGCCACATGGCACACACCATATAAAGGGGCCTTTTCTATTGTTTGTCACATGGCACACACCATATAAAGGGGCCTTTTCTATAGTTCGTCACATGGCACACACCATATAAAGGGGCCTTTTCTATTATTTGTCACATGGAACACACCATATAAAGGGGCCGTTTCTATTGTTTGTCACATGGCACACACCATATAAAGGGGCCTTTTCTATAGTTCATCACATGACACACCATATAAAGGGACCTTTTCTATTGTTTGCCACATGGCACACACCATATAAAGGGGCCTTTTCTATAATTATTTGTCACATGGCACACACCATATAAAGGGGCCATTTCTATTGTTTCCCACATGGCACACACCATATCAAGGGGCCTATTCGATTGTTTGCCACATGGCGCACACCATATAAAAGGGCCTTTTCTATGGTTTGTCACATGGCACACACCATATCAAGGGGCGTATTCGATTGTTTGCCACTTGGTGCACACCATATAAAGGGGCTTTTCTATGGTTTGTCACATGTCACACACCATATAAAGGGAACTTTTCTCTAGTTTGCCACATGTCACACACCATATAAAGGGAACTTTTCTCTGGTTTGTCACATGGCACACACCATATCAAGGGGCCTATTCGATTGTTTGTCACATGGCGCACACCATATAAAGGGCCTTTTCTATGGTTTGTCACATGGCACACACCATATGAAGGGGCCTTTTCTATTGTTTCCCACATGGCACATACCATATGAAGGGGCCTTTTCTCTAGTTTCCCACATGGCACACACCATATAAAGGGGCCTCCTCTATTGTTTGCCACATGGCACACACCATATAAAGGGGCCTTTTTTATAGTTTGTCACATGGCACACACCATATAAAGGGGCCTTTTCTATTATTTGTCACATGGAACACACCATATAAAGGGGCCTTTTCTATTGTTTGTCACATGGCACACACCATATAAAGGGGCCTTTTCTACAGTTCATCACATGGCACACACCATATAAAGGGGCCGTTTCTATTGTTTCCCACATGGCGCACACCATATCAAGGGGCCTATTCGATTGTTTGCCACATGGCACACACCATATAAAAGGGCCTTTTCTATTGTTTGCCACATGGCACACACCATATAAAGGCCTTTTCTATCGTTTGCCACATGGCACACACCATATAAAGGGGCCATTTCTATCGTTTGCCACATGGCACACACCATATAAAATGGCCTTTTCTATTGTTTGCCACATGGCACACACCATATACAAGGGCCTTTTCTATTGTTTGCCACACCCACATGGCACACCCCATATACAGGGGCCTTTTCTATTGTTTGTCACATGGCACACACCATATAAAGGGGTATTTTCTATTATTTGCCACATGGCACACACCATATAAAGGGGCCTTTTCTATTATTTGTCACATGGCACACACCATATAAAGGGGCCTTTTCTATTGTTCGTCACATGGCACACACCATATAAAGGGGTATTTTCTATTGTTTCCCACATGGCACATACCATCTAAAGGGGCCTTTTCTCTAGTTTGCCACATGGCACACACCATATCAAGGGGCCTATTCGATTGTTTGCCACATGGCACACAACATATAAAAGGGCCTTTTCTGTGGTTTCTCACATGGCACATACCATATAAAGGGGCCTTTGCTCTTGTTTGCCACATGGCACACACCATATCAAGGGGCCTATTCGATTGTTTGCCACATGGCACACACCATATAAAAGGGCCTCTTCTATTGTTTCCCACATGGCACACACCATATAAAGGGGCCTCTTCTATGTTTGCCACATGGCACACACCATATAAAGTGCCTTTTCTATGGTTTGTCACATGGCACATACCATATAAAGGGGCCTTTTCTCTAGTTTGCCACATGGCACACACCATATAACGGGGCCTATTCGATTGTTTGCCACATGGCACACACCATATAAAAGGGCCTTTTCTATCGTTTGCCACATGGCACACACCATAGAAAGGGGCCGTTTCTATTGTTTGCCACATGGCACACACCATATAAAAGGGCCTTTTCTATTGTTTGCCACATGGCACACACCATATAAAAGGGCCTTTTCTATCGTTTGCCACATGGCACACACCATATAAATGGGCCATTTCTATCGTTTGCCACATGGCACACACCATATAAAAGGGCCTTTTCTATTGTTTGCCACATGGCACACACCATATACAAGGGCCTTTTCTATTGTTTGCCACATGGCACACACCATATAAAGGGGTATTTTCTATTATTTGCCACGTGGCACACACCATATAAAGGGGCCTTTTCTATTATTTGTCACATGGCACACACCATATAAAGGGGCCTTTTCTATTGTTCGTCACATGGCACACACCATATAAAGGGGTATTTTATATTATTTGCCACATGGCGCACACCATATAAAGGGCCTTTTTTATGGTTTGTCACATGGCACATACCATATAAAGGGGCCTTTTCTCTAGTTTGTCACATGGCACACACCATATAAAAGGGCCTTTTCTATTGTTTCCCACATGACACACACCATATGAAGGGGCCTATTCGATTGTTTGCCACATGTCACACACCATATAAAGGGGCCTTTTCTATGGTTTGTCACATGGCACACACCATATCAAGGGGCCTATTTGATTGTTTGCCACATGGCGCACACCATATAAAGGGCCTTTTCTATGGTTTGTCACATGGCACATACCATATAAAGGGGCCTTTTCTCTAGTTTGCCACATGGCACACACCATATAAAAGGGCCTTTTCTATTGTTTGCCACATGGCACACACCATATAAAGGGCCTTTTCTATCGTTTGCCACATGGCACACACCATATAAAGGGGCCGTTTCTATCGTTTGCCACATGGCACACACCATATAAAAGGGCCTTTTCTATTGTTTGCCACATGGCACACACCATATACAGGGGCCTTTTCTATTGTTTCCCACATGGCACACACCATATCAAGGGGCCTATTCGATTGTTTGCCACATGGCACACACCATATAAAAGGGCCTTTTCTTTGGTTTGTCACATGGCACATACCATATAAAGGGGCCTTTTCTCTAGTTTCCCACATGGCACACACCATATAAAGGGGCCTCTTCTATGTTTGCCACATGGCACACACCATATAAAGTGCCTTTTCTATGGTTTGTCACATGGCACATACCATATAAAGGGGCCTTTTCTCTAGTTTGCCACATGGCACACACCATATAACGGGGCCTATTCGATTGTTTGCCACATGACACACACCATATAAAAGGGCCTTTTCTATCGTTTGCCACATGGCACACACCATAGAAAGGGGCCGTTTCTATTGTTTGCCACATGGCACACACCATATAAAAGGGCCTTTTCTATTGTTTGCCACATGGCACACACCATATAAAAGGGCCTTTTCTATCGTTTGCCACATGGCACACACCATATAAATGGGCCATTTCTATCGTTTGCCACATGGCACACACCATATAAAAGGGCCTTTTCTATTGTTTGCCACATGGCACACACCATATACAAGGGCCTTTTCTATTGTTTGCCACATGGCACACACCATATAAAGGGGTATTTTCTATTATTTGCCACGTGGCACACACCATATAAAGGGGCCTTTTCTATTATTTGTCACATGGCACACACCATATAAAGGGGCCTTTTCTATTGTTCGTCACATGGCACACACCATATAAAGGGGTATTTTATATTATTTGCCATGTGGCACACACCATATAAAGGGGCCTTTTCTATTATTTGCCACGTGGCACACACCATATAAAGGGGCCTTTTCTATTATTTGTCACATGGCACACACCATATAAATGGGCCTTTTCTATAGTTCGTCACATGGCGCACACCATATAAAAGGGCCTTTTCTATGGTTTGTCACATGGCACACACCATATCAAGGGGCGTATTCGATTGTTTGCCACTTGGTGCACACCATATAAAAGGGGCTTTTCTATGGTTTGTCACATGGCACATACCATATAAAGGGGCCTTTTCTCTAGTTTGCCACATGTCACACACCATATAAAAGGAACTTTTCTCTGGTTTGTCACATGGCACACACCATATCAAGGGGCCTATTCGATTGTTTGTCACATGGCGCACACCATATAAAGGGCCTTTTCTATGGTTTGTCACATGGCACACACCATATAAAGGGGCCTTTTCTATTGTTTCCCACATGGCACACACCATATGAAGGGGCCTATTCGATTGTTTGCCACATGGCACACCCCATATACAGGGGCCTTTTCTATTGTTTGTCACATGGCACACACCATATAAAGGGGTATTTTCTATTATTTGCCACGTGGCACACACCATATAAAGGGGCCTTTTCTATTATTTGTCACATGGCACACACCATATAAAGGGGCCTTTTCTATTGTTCGTCACATGGCACACACCATATAAAGGGGTATTTTCTATTATTTGCCATGTGGCACACACCATATAAAGGGGCCTTTTCTATTATTTGCCACGTGGCACACACCATATAAAGGGGCCTTTTCTATTATTTGTCACATGGCACACACCATATAAATGGGCCTTTTCTATAGTTCGTCACATGGCACACACCATACAAAGGGGTCTTTTCTATTATTTTCCACATGGCACACACTGTATAAAGGGGTCTTTTCTATTATTTTTCACATGGCACACACCATATAAAGGGGTCTTATCTATTATTTGTCACATGGCACACACCATATAAAGGGGCCATTTCTATTGTTTCCCACATGGCACATACCATCTAAAGGGGCCTTTTCTCTAGTTTGCCACATGGCACACACCATATCAAGGGGCCTATTCGATTGTTTGCCACATGGCACACACCATATAAAAGGGCCTTTTCTGTGGTTTCTCACATGGCACATACCATATAAAGGGGCCTTTTCTCTTGTTTGCCACATGGCACACACCATATCAAGGGGCCTATTCGATTGTTTGCCACATGGCGCACACCATATAAAAGGGCCTTTTCTTTGGTTTGTCACATGGCACATACCATATAAAGGGGCCTTTTCTCTAGTTTCCCACATGGCACACACCATATAAAGGGGCCTCTTCTATTGTTTGCCACATGGCACACACCATATAAAGGGGCCTTTTCTACTGTTTGCCACATGGCACACACCATATAAAGGGGCCTTTTCTATTGTTTGCCACATGGCACACACCATATAAAGGGGTCTTTTCTATTATTTGCCACATGGCACACACCATACAAAGGGGCCTTTTCTATTGTTTGTCACGTGGCACACACCATATAAAGGGGCCTTTTCTATAGTTCGTCACATGGCACACACCATATAAAGGGGCCTTTTCTATTATTTGTCACATGGAACACACCATATAAAGGGGCCTTTTCTATTGTTTGTAACATGGCACACACCATATAAAGGGGCCTTTTCTATAGTTCATCACATGACACACACCATATAAAGGGACCTTTTCTATTGTTTGCCACATGGCACACACCATATAAAGGGGCCTTTTCTATAATTATTTGTCACATGGCACACACCATATAAAGGGGCCATTTCTATTGTTTGTCACATGGCACACACCATATAAAGGGGCCTTTTCTACAGTTCATCACATGGCACACACCATATAAAGGGGCCGTTTCTATTGTTTCCCACATGGCACACACCATATCAAGGGGCCTATTCGATTGTTTGCCACATGGCACACACCATATAAAGGGGCCTTTTCTATGGTTTGTCACATGGCACACACCATATCAAGGGGCCTATTCGATTGTTTGCCACATGGCGCACACCATATAAAGGGCCTTTTTTATGGTTTGTCACATGGCACATACCATATAAAGGGGCCTTTTCTCTAGTTTGTCACATGGCACACACCATATAAAAGGGCCTTTTCTATTGTTTCCCACATGACACACACCATATGAAGGGGCCTATTCGATTGTTTGCCACATGTCACACACCATATAAAGGGGCCTTTTCTATGGTTTGTCACATGGCACACACCATATCAAGGGGCCTATTTGATTGTTTGCCACATGGCGCACACCATATAAAGGGCCTTTTCTATGGTTTGTCACATGGCACATACCATATAAAGGGGCCTTTTCTCTAGTTTGCCACATGGCACACACCATATAAAAGGGCCTTTTCTATTGTTTGCCACATGGCACACACCATATAAAGGGCCTTTTCTATCGTTTGCCACATGGCACACACCATATAAAGGGGCCGTTTCTATCGTTTGCCACATGGCACACACCATATAAAAGGGCCTTTTCTATTGTTTGCCACATGGCACACACCATATACAGGGGCCTTTTCTATTGTTTCCCACATGGCACACACCATATCAAGGGGCCTATTCGATTGTTTGCCACATGGCACACACCATATAAAAGGGCCTTTTCTTTGGTTTGTCACATGGCACATACCATATAAAGGGGCCTTTTCTCTAGTTTCCCACATGGCACACACCATATAAAGGGGCCTCTTCTATGTTTGCCACATGGCACACACCATATAAAGTGCCTTTTCTATGGTTTGTCACATGGCACATACCATATAAAGGGGCCTTTTCTCTAGTTTGCCACATGGCACACACCATATAACGGGGCCTATTCGATTGTTTGCCACATGGCACACACCATATAAAAGGGCCTTTTCTATCGTTTGCCACATGGCACACACCATAGAAAGGGGCCGTTTCTATTGTTTGCCACATGGCACACACCATATAAAAGGGCCTTTTCTATTGTTTGCCACATGGCACACACCATATAAAAGGGCCTTTTCTATCGTTTGCCACATGGCACACACCATATAAATGGGCCATTTCTATCGTTTGCCACATGGCACACACCATATAAAAGGGCCTTTTCTATTGTTTGCCACATGGCACACACCATATACAAGGGCCTTTTCTATTGTTTGCCACATGGCACACACCATATAAAGGGGTATTTTCTATTATTTGCCACGTGGCACACACCATATAAAGGGGCCTTTTCTATTATTTGTCACATGGCACACACCATATAAAGGGGCCTTTTCTATTGTTCGTCACATGGCACACACCATATAAAGGGGTATTTTATATTATTTGCCATGTGGCACACACCATATAAAGGGGCCTTTTCTATTATTTGCCACGTGGCACACACCATATAAAGGGGCCTTTTCTATTATTTGTCACATGGCACACACCATATAAATGGGCCTTTTCTATAGTTCGTCACATGGCACACACCATACAAAGGGGTCTTTTCTATTATTTTCCACATGGCACACACTGTATAAAGGGGTCTTTTCGATTATTTTTCACATGGCACACACCATATAAAGGGGTCTTATCTATTATTTGTCACATGGCACACACCATATAAAGGGGCCATTTCTATTGTTTCCCACATGGCACATACCATCTAAAGGGGCCTTTTCTCTAGTTTGCCACATGGCACACACCATATCAAGGGGCCTATTTGATTGTTTGCCACATGGCACACACCATATAAAAGGGCCTTTTCTGTGGTTTCTCACATGGCACATACCATATAAAGGGGCCTTTTCTCTTGTTTGCCACATGGCACACACCATATCAAGGGGCCTATTCGATTGTTTGCCACATGGCGCACACCATATAAAAGGGCCTTTTCTTTGGTTTGTCACATGGCACATACCATATAAAGGGGCCTTTTCTCTAGTTTCCCACATGGCACACACCATATAAAGGGGCCTCTTCTATTGTTTGCCACATGGCACACACCATATAAAGGGGCCTTTTCTACTGTTTGCCACATGGCACACACCATATAAAGGGGCCTTTTCTATTGTTTGCCACATGGCACACACCATATAAAGGGGTCTTTTCTATTATTTGCCACATGGCACACACCATATAAAGGGGCCTTTTCTATTGTTTGTCACATGGCACACACCATATAAAGGGGCCTTTTCTATAGTTCGTCACATGGCACACACCATATAAAGGGGCCTTTTCTATTATTTGTCACATGGAACACACCATATAAAGGGGCCGTTTCTATTGTTTGTCACATGGCACACACCATATAAAGGGGCCTTTTCTATAGTTCATCACATGACACACCATATAAAGGGACCTTTTCTATTGTTTGCCACATGGCACACACCATATAAAGGGGCCTTTTCTATAATTATTTGTCACATGGCACACACCATATAAAGGGGCCATTTCTATTGTTTCCCACATGGCACACACCATATCAAGGGGCCTATTCGATTGTTTGCCACATGGCGCACACCATATAAAAGGGCCTTTTCTATGGTTTGTCACATGGCACACACCATATCAAGGGGCGTATTCGATTGTTTGCCACTTGGTGCACACCATATAAAGGGGCTTTTCTATGGTTTGTCACATGTCACACACCATATAAAGGGAACTTTTCTCTAGTTTGCCACATGTCACACACCATATAAAGGGAACTTTTCTCTGGTTTGTCACATGGCACACACCATATCAAGGGGCCTATTCGATTGTTTGTCACATGGCGCACACCATATAAAGGGCCTTTTCTATGGTTTGTCACATGGCACACACCATATGAAGGGGCCTTTTCTATTGTTTCCCACATGGCACATACCATATGAAGGGGCCTTTTCTATTATTTGTCACATGGAACACACCATATAAAGGGGCCTTTTCTATTGTTTGTCACATGGCACACACCATATAAAGGGGCCTTTTCTACAGTTCATCACATGGCACACACCATATAAAGGGGCCGTTTCTATTGTTTCCCACATGGCGCACACCATATCAAGGGGCCTATTCGATTGTTTGCCACATGGCACACACCATATAAAAGGGCCTTTTCTATTGTTTGCCACATGGCACACACCATATAAAGGCCTTTTCTATCGTTTGCCACATGGCACACACCATATAAAGGGGCCATTTCTATCGTTTGCCACATGGCACACACCATATAAAATGGCCTTTTCTATTGTTTGCCACATGGCACACACCATATACAAGGGCCTTTTCTATTGTTTGCCACACCCACATGGCACACCCCATATACAGGGGCCTTTTCTATTGTTTGTCACATGGCACACACCATATAAAGGGGTATTTTCTATTATTTGCCACATGGCACACACCATATAAAGGGGCCTTTTCTATTATTTGTCACATGGCACACACCATATAAAGGGGCCTTTTCTATTGTTCGTCACATGGCACACACCATATAAAGGGGTATTTTCTATTGTTTCCCACATGGCACATACCATCTAAAGGGGCCTTTTCTCTAGTTTGCCACATGGCACACACCATATCAAGGGGCCTATTCGATTGTTTGCCACATGGCACACAACATATAAAAGGGCCTTTTCTGTGGTTTCTCACATGGCACATACCATATAAAGGGGCCTTTGCTCTTGTTTGCCACATGGCACACACCATATCAAGGGGCCTATTCGATTGTTTGCCACATGGCACACACCATATAAAAGGGCCTCTTCTATTGTTTCCCACATGGCACACACCATATAAAGGGGCCTCTTCTATGTTTGCCACATGGCACACACCATATAAAGTGCCTTTTCTATGGTTTGTCACATGGCACATACCATATAAAGGGGCCTTTTCTCTAGTTTGCCACATGGCACACACCATATAACGGGGCCTATTCGATTGTTTGCCACATGGCACACACCATATAAAAGGGCCTTTTCTATCGTTTGCCACATGGCACACACCATAGAAAGGGGCCGTTTCTATTGTTTGCCACATGGCACACACCATATAAAAGGGCCTTTTCTATTGTTTGCCACATGGCACACACCATATAAAAGGGCCTTTTCTATCGTTTGCCACATGGCACACACCATATAAATGGGCCATTTCTATCGTTTGCCACATGGCACACACCATATAAAAGGGCCTTTTCTATTGTTTGCCACATGGCACACACCATATACAAGGGCCTTTTCTATTGTTTGCCACATGGCACACACCATATAAAGGGGTATTTTCTATTATTTGCCACGTGGCACACACCATATAAAGGGGCCTTTTCTATTATTTGTCACATGGCACACACCATATAAAGGGGCCTTTTCTATTGTTCGTCACATGGCACACACCATATAAAGGGGTATTTTATATTATTTGCCATGTGGCACACACCATATAAAGGGGCCTTTTCTATTATTTGCCACGTGGCACACACCATATAAAGGGGCCTTTTCTATTATTTGTCACGTGGCACACACCATATAAATGGGCCTTTTCTATAGTTCGTCACATGGCGCACACCATATAAAAGGGCCTTTTCTATGGTTTGTCACATGGCACACACCATATCAAGGGGCGTATTCGATTGTTTGCCACTTGGTGCACACCATATAAAAGGGGCTTTTCTATGGTTTGTCACATGGCACATACCATATAAAGGGGCCTTTTCTCTAGTTTGCCACATGTCACACACCATATAAAGGGAACTTTTCTCTGGTTTGTCACATGGCACACACCATATCAAGGGGCCTATTCGATTGTTTGTCACATGGCGCACACCATATAAAGGGCCTTTTCTATGGTTTGTCACATGGCACACACCATATAAAGGGGCCTTTTCTATTGTTTCC
Organism: Myxine glutinosa; assembly: GCF_964187855.1. Lineage (NCBI taxonomy): Eukaryota > Metazoa > Chordata > Myxini > Myxiniformes > Myxinidae > Myxine > Myxine glutinosa. The sequence continues at coordinate 392,442,300 of NC_136261.1, forward strand.
CACATGGCACACACCATATGAAGGGGCCTATTCGATTGTTTGCCACATGGCACACCCCATATACAGGGGCCTTTTCTATTGTTTGTCACATGGCACACACCATATAAAGGGGTATTTTCTATTATTTGCCACGTGGCACACACCATATAAAGGGGCCTTTTCTATTATTTGTCACATGGCACACACCATATAAAGGGGCCTTTTCTATTGTTCGTCACATGGCACACACCATATAAAGGGGTATTTTCTATTATTTGCCATGTGGCACACACCATATAAAGGGGCCTTTTCTATTATTTGCCACGTGGCACACACCATATAAAGGGGCCTTTTCTATTATTTGTCACATGGCACACACCATATAAATGGGCCTTTTCTATAGTTCGTCACATGGCACACACCATACAAAGGGGTCTTTTCTATTATTTTCCACATGGCACACACTGTATAAAGGGGTCTTTTCTATTATTTTTCACATGGCACACACCATATAAAGGGGTCTTATCTATTATTTGTCACATGGCACACACCATATAAAGGGGCCATTTCTATTGTTTCCCACATGGCACATACCATCTAAAGGGGCCTTTTCTCTAGTTTGCCACATGGCACACACCATATCAAGGGGCCTATTCGATTGTTTGCCACATGGCACACACCATATAAAAGGGCCTTTTCTGTGGTTTCTCACATGGCACATACCATATAAAGGGGCCTTTTCTCTTGTTTGCCACATGGCACACACCATATCAAGGGGCCTATTCGATTGTTTGCCACATGGCGCACACCATATAAAAGGGCCTTTTCTTTGGTTTGTCACATGGCACATACCATATAAAGGGGCCTTTTCTCTAGTTTCCCACATGGCACACACCATATAAAGGGGCCTCTTCTATTGTTTGCCACATGGCACACACCATATAAAGGGGCCTTTTCTACTGTTTGCCACATGGCACACACCATATAAAGGGGCCTTTTCTATTGTTTGCCACATGGCACACACCATATAAAGGGGTCTTTTCTATTATTTGCCACATGGCACACACCATACAAAGGGGCCTTTTCTATTGTTTGTCACGTGGCACACACCATATAAAGGGGCCTTTTCTATAGTTCGTCACATGGCACACACCATATAAAGGGGCCTTTTCTATTATTTGTCACATGGAACACACCATATAAAGGGGCCTTTTCTATTGTTTGTAACATGGCACACACCATATAAAGGGGCCTTTTCTATAGTTCATCACATGACACACACCATATAAAGGGACCTTTTCTATTGTTTGCCACATGGCACACACCATATAAAGGGGCCTTTTCTATAATTATTTGTCACATGGCACACACCATATAAAGGGGCCATTTCTATTGTTTGTCACATGGCACACACCATATAAAGGGGCCTTTTCTACAGTTCATCACATGGCACACACCATATAAAGGGGCCGTTTCTATTGTTTCCCACATGGCACACACCATATCAAGGGGCCTATTCGATTGTTTGCCACATGGCACACACCATATAAAGGGGCCTTTTCTATGGTTTGTCACATGGCACACACCATATCAAGGGGCCTATTCGATTGTTTGCCACATGGCGCACACCATATAAAGGGCCTTTTTTATGGTTTGTCACATGGCACATACCATATAAAGGGGCCTTTTCTCTAGTTTGTCACATGGCACACACCATATAAAAGGGCCTTTTCTATTGTTTCCCACATGACACACACCATATGAAGGGGCCTATTCGATTGTTTGCCACATGTCACACACCATATAAAGGGGCCTTTTCTATGGTTTGTCACATGGCACACACCATATCAAGGGGCCTATTTGATTGTTTGCCACATGGCGCACACCATATAAAGGGCCTTTTCTATGGTTTGTCACATGGCACATACCATATAAAGGGGCCTTTTCTCTAGTTTGCCACATGGCACACACCATATAAAAGGGCCTTTTCTATTGTTTGCCACATGGCACACACCATATAAAGGGCCTTTTCTATCGTTTGCCACATGGCACACACCATATAAAGGGGCCGTTTCTATCGTTTGCCACATGGCACACACCATATAAAAGGGCCTTTTCTATTGTTTGCCACATGGCACACACCATATACAGGGGCCTTTTCTATTGTTTCCCACATGGCACACACCATATCAAGGGGCCTATTCGATTGTTTGCCACATGGCACACACCATATAAAAGGGCCTTTTCTTTGGTTTGTCACATGGCACATACCATATAAAGGGGCCTTTTCTCTAGTTTCCCACATGGCACACACCATATAAAGGGGCCTCTTCTATGTTTGCCACATGGCACACACCATATAAAGTGCCTTTTCTATGGTTTGTCACATGGCACATACCATATAAAGGGGCCTTTTCTCTAGTTTGCCACATGGCACACACCATATAACGGGGCCTATTCGATTGTTTGCCACATGGCACACACCATATAAAAGGGCCTTTTCTATCGTTTGCCACATGGCACACACCATAGAAAGGGGCCGTTTCTATTGTTAGCCACATGGCACACACCATATAAAAGGGCCTTTTCTATTGTTTGCCACATGGCACACACCATATAAAAGGGCCTTTTCTATCGTTTGCCACATGGCACACACCATATAAATGGGCCATTTCTATCGTTTGCCACATGGCACACACCATATAAAAGGGCCTTTTCTATTGTTTGCCACATGGCACACACCATATACAAGGGCCTTTTCTATTGTTTGCCACATGGCACACACCATATAAAGGGGTATTTTCTATTATTTGCCACGTGGCACACACCATATAAAGGGGCCTTTTCTATTATTTGTCACATGGCACACACCATATAAAGGGGCCTTTTCTATTGTTCGTCACATGGCACACACCATATAAAGGGGTATTTTATATTATTTGCCATGTGGCACACACCATATAAAGGGGCCTTTTCTATTATTTGCCACGTGGCACACACCATATAAAGGGGCCTTTTCTATTATTTGTCACATGGCACACACCATATAAATGGGCCTTTTCTATAGTTCGTCACATGGCACACACCATACAAAGGGGTCTTTTCTATTATTTTCCACATGGCACACACTGTATAAAGGGGTCTTTTCGATTATTTTTCACATGGCACACACCATATAAAGGGGTCTTATCTATTATTTGTCACATGGCACACACCATATAAAGGGGCCATTTCTATTGTTTCCCACATGGCACATACCATCTAAAGGGGCCTTTTCTCTAGTTTGCCACATGGCACACACCATATCAAGGGGCCTATTTGATTGTTTGCCACATGGCACACACCATATAAAAGGGCCTTTTCTGTGGTTTCTCACATGGCACATACCATATAAAGGGGCCTTTTCTCTTGTTTGCCACATGGCACACACCATATCAAGGGGCCTATTCGATTGTTTGCCACATGGCGCACACCATATAAAAGGGCCTTTTCTTTGGTTTGTCACATGGCACATACCATATAAAGGGGCCTTTTCTCTAGTTTCCCACATGGCACACACCATATAAAGGGGCCTCTTCTATTGTTTGCCACATGGCACACACCATATAAAGGGGCCTTTTCTACTGTTTGCCACATGGCACACACCATATAAAGGGGCCTTTTCTATTGTTTGCCACATGGCACACACCATATAAAGGGGTCTTTTCTATTATTTGCCACATGGCACACACCATATAAAGGGGCCTTTTCTATTGTTTGTCACATGGCACACACCATATAAAGGGGCCTTTTCTATAGTTCGTCACATGGCACACACCATATAAAGGGGCCTTTTCTATTATTTGTCACATGGAACACACCATATAAAGGGGCCGTTTCTATTGTTTGTCACATGGCACACACCATATAAAGGGGCCTTTTCTATAGTTCATCACATGACACACCATATAAAGGGACCTTTTCTATTGTTTGCCACATGGCACACACCATATAAAGGGGCCTTTTCTATAATTATTTGTCACATGGCACACACCATATAAAGGGGCCATTTCTATTGTTTCCCACATGGCACACACCATATCAAGGGGCCTATTCGATTGTTTGCCACATGGCGCACACCATATAAAAGGGCCTTTTCTATGGTTTGTCACATGGCACACACCATATCAAGGGGCGTATTCGATTGTTTGCCACTTGGTGCACACCATATAAAGGGGCTTTTCTATGGTTTGTCACATGTCACACACCATATAAAGGGAACTTTTCTCTAGTTTGCCACATGTCACACACCATATAAAGGGAACTTTTCTCTGGTTTGTCACATGGCACACACCATATCAAGGGGCCTATTCGATTGTTTGTCACATGGCGCACACCATATAAAGGGCCTTTTCTATGGTTTGTCACATGGCACACACCATATGAAGGGGCCTTTTCTATTGTTTCCCACATGGCACATACCATATGAAGGGGCCTTTTCTCTAGTTTCCCACATGGCACACACCATATAAAGGGGCCTCCTCTATTGTTTGCCACATGGCACACACCATATAAAGGGGCCTTTTTTTATAGTTTGTCACATGGCACACACCATATAAAGGGGCCTTTTCTATTATTTGTCACATGGAACACACCATATAAAGGGGCCTTTTCTATTGTTTGTCACATGGCACACACCATATAAAGGGGCCTTTTCTACAGTTCATCACATGGCACACACCATATAAAGGGGCCGTTTCTATTGTTTCCCACATGGCGCACACCATATCAAGGGGCCTATTCGATTGTTTGCCACATGGCACACACCATATAAAAGGGCCTTTTCTATTGTTTGCCACATGGCACACACCATATAAAGGCCTTTTCTATCGTTTGCCACATGGCACACACCATATAAAGGGGCCATTTCTATCGTTTGCCACATGGCACACACCATATAAAATGGCCTTTTCTATTGTTTGCCACATGGCACACACCATATACAAGGGCCTTTTCTATTGTTTGCCACATGGCACACCCCATATACAGGGGCCTTTTCTATTGTTTGTCACATGGCACACACCATATAAAGGGGTATTTTCTATTATTTGCCACATGGCACACACCATATAAAGGGGCCTTTTCTATTATTTGTCACATGGCACACACCATATAAAGGGGCCTTTTCTATTGTTCGTCACATGGCACACACCATATAAAGGGGTATTTTCTATTATTTGCCATGTGGCACACACCATATAAAGGGGCCTTTTCTATTATTTGCCACGTGGCACACACCATATAAAGGGGCCTTTTCTATTATTTGTCACATGGCACACACCATATAAATGGGCCTTTTCTATAGTTCGTCACATGGCACACACCATACAAAGGGGTCTTTTCTATTATTTTCCACATGGCACACACTGTATAAAGGGGTCTTTTCTATTATTTTTCACATGGCACACACCATATAAAGGGGCCTTTTCTACTGTTTGCCACATGGCACACACCATATAAAGGGGCCTTTTCTATTGTTTGCCACATGGCACACACCATATAAAGGGGTCTTTTCTATTATTTGCCACATGGCACACACCATATAAAGGGGCCTTTTCTATTGTTTGTCACATGGCACACACTATATAAAGGGGCCTTTTCTATAGTTCGTCACATGGCACACTCCATATAAAGGGGCCTTTTCTATTATTTGTCACATGGAACACACCATATAAAGGGGCCTTTTCTATAGTTAATCACATGGCACACACCATATAAAGGGACCTTTTCTATTGTTTGTCACATGGCACACACCATATAAAGGGGCCTTTTCTATAATTATTTGTCACATGGCACACACCATATAAAGGTGCCATTTATATTGTTTGCCACATGGCACACACCATATAAAGGGGCCTTTTCTACTGTTTGCCACATGGCACACACCATATAAAGGGGCCTTTTCTATTGTTTGCCACATGGCACACACCATATAAAGGGGTCTTTTCTATTATTTGCCACATGGCACACACCATATAAAGGGGCCTTTTCTATTGTTTGTCACATGGCACACACTATATAAAGGGGCCTTTTCTATAGTTCGTCACATGGCACACTCCATATAAAGGGGCCTTTTCTATTATTTGCCACATGGCACACACCATATAAAGGGGCCTTTTCTATTATTTGCCACATGGCACTCTCCATATAAAGGGGCCTTTTCTATTGTTTGTCACATGGCACACACTATATAAAGGGGCCTTTTCTATAGTTCGTCACATGGCACACTCCATATAAAGGGGCCTTTTCTATTATTTGCCACATGGCACACACTATATAAAGGGGCCTTTTCTATAGTTCGTCACATGGCACACTCCATATAAAGGGGCCTTTTCTATTGTTTGTCACATGGCACACACACTATATAAAGGGGCCTTTTCTATAGTTAATCACATGGCACACACCATATAAAGCGGCCTTTTCTATTATTTGTCACATGGCACACACCATATAAAGGGGCCTTTTCTATTGTTTGTCACATGGCACACACCACAGAAAGGGGTCTTTTCTATTATTTGTCACATGGCAACCCTAACCCTAACCCTAACCTAACCCTAACCCTAACCCTCTAGTCGTCGTCAACGTGTGGCCCTGAATGGGTTTCTCTCATCTCCTCTTCCTGTTCAGGCTGGAGTTCCCCAAGGCAGTGTTCTGGGCCCCGTGCTTTTTCTGGTCTTCATCAATGATCTCTCTGACTCTCTCGAAAATCCTCTCTATCTCTTTGCTGATGACTCCACTCTCTGCCGCTCCATTCCTCTTCCCTCATATCGGCAGTCTGCTGCCTCCTCACTCTCTGAAGACCTGGACAAAATCACAGACTGGTCAAACAAGTGGAACATGTCTTTCAATCCTGACAAATCTCACACTCTTACTATGTCTCTCCGAAAAGATCGACTGGACAACCCTCCCATCTACTTTCTCAACAATCCTCTCCAAGAAGTTCTGTCGCTCAAGATTTTGGGTCTCACTATCTGCCATGATCTTTCTTGGGAAAACCACATTTCCAAGCTGGCCTCCAAAGCCAGTCGCCGACTGGGCATCCTCCGTCGTGCGTAGTCCTTCCTCGGCACACCTGAGCTCCTCACCACATACAAGGCTTTCATCCGCAGCTCAATGGAATACTGTTCTCCCCTATGGGCTGGTGCTCCTGCCTCACACCTAGCTCGGCTTCACGCTGTTGAAACCAAAGCTTTCAGAATTATTGGAATCTCCCGCGATGAAGCTATCTCTGAGGGCCTTTCACTCACTCACCGCAGGCAGGTAGGTGGTCTTTCTGTCTTCTACCGACTCCTCTCCGGCCTTGCTCACCCAGCTCTCTCTGGGCTCTGTCCCCCAAATATTCCTACAGGTCGCACAAGATCTGCCTGCAACCCTCTTCTGGTTAAACTGCCAAAATCAAGACTCTCTGCTCACCTTCACTCCTTCATTCCTCTTTTCTCCCTCCTCTGGAATAAACTCCCTCACTCTCTTCAATCCCACTCCTCCCTCCAGGTCTTTAAAACAGCTGTTCACCACCATCTCTTATCTTCCCCCATCCAAAACCTTGATCTTTTCTACCCCCGCTAATTCACCCCAGATCCACCTTGTTTGAAATTCCAACTTCTTTCCTGGAAGTCCTGGCAGTGTCCATATGTTTTATACCTCTCCCACCGCCCCCTTCCCATGCCCCCCCCCCAAAGCCCTCGCCCTCTCTCAGATCTCTCGATGTCTCCATGTTTCTCGGTCCCTGCTCTCAAATGTTGTGTTTGTGTCCTTCCCCCTCTCTCCCCATCTTGTCTACCGCTCCCGATGTTATATGTTTTATGTGTCGGTTTGTCTTTCTGTGTGATTAATGTTCGCTCTTTCACGAGCCTCGATCTTGTATACAAAAAAATAATAATAATAAATAAATTAAAAAATTAAAAAATGGCACACACCATATAAAGGGGTCTTATCTATTATTTGTCACATGGCACACACCATATCAAGGGGCCTATTCGATTGTTTGCCACATGGCACACACCATATAAAAGGGCCTTTTCTATGGTTTGTCACATGGCACATTCCATATAAAGGGGCCTTTTCTCTAGTTTGCCACATGGCACACACCATATCAAGGGGCCTATTCGATTGTTTGCCACATGGCACACACCATATAAAAGGGCCTTTTCTATGGTTTCTCACATGGCACATACCATATAAAGGGGCCTTTTCTCTTGTTTGCCACATGGCACACACCATATCAAGGGGCCTATTCGATTGTTTGCCACATGGCGCACACCATATAAAAGGGCCTTTTCTTTGGTTTCTCACATGGCACATGCCATATAAAGGGGCCTTTTCTCTAGTTTCCCACATGGCACACACCATACAAAGGGGCCTCTTCTATTGTTTGCCACATGGCACACACCATATAAAGGGGCCTTTTCTACTGTTTGCCACATGGCACACACCATATAAAGGGGCCTTTTCTATTATTTGCCACATGGCACACACCATATAAAGGGGCCTTTTCTATTGTTTGTCACATGGCACACACTATATAAAGGGGCCTTTTCTATAGTTCGTCACATGGCACACTCCATATAAAGGGGCCTTTTCTATTATTTGTCACATGGAACACACCATATAAAGGGGGCTTTTCTATTGTTTGTCACATGGCACACACCATATAAAGGGGCCTTTTCTATAGTTAATCACATGGCACACACCATATAAAGGGACCTTTTCTATTGTTTGTCACATGGCACACACCATATAAAGGGGCCTTTTCTATGGTTTGTCACATGGCACACACCATATCAAGGGGCCTATTCGATTGTTTGCCACATGGCACACACCATATAAAGGGCCTTTTCTATCGTTTGTCACATGGCACATACCATATAAAGGGGCCTTTTCTCTAGTTTGCCACATGGCACACACCATATAAAAGGGCCTTTTCTATTGTTTGCCACATGGCACACACCATATAAAGGGCCTTTTCTATCGTTTGCCACATGGCACACACCATATAAAGGGGCCGTTTCTATCGTTTGCCACATGGCACACACCATATAAAAGGGCCTTTTCTATGGTTTTTCACATGGCACATACCATATAAAGGGGCCTTTTCTCTAGTTTGCCACATGTCACACACCATATAAATGGGCCTTTCTATGGTTTGTCACATGGCACACACCATATCAAGGGGCCTATTCGATTGTTTGCCACATGGCACACACCATATAAAGGGCCTTTTCTATCGTTTGTCACATGTCACATACCATATAAAGGGGCCTTTTCTCTAGTTTGCCACATGGCACACACCATATAAAAGGGCCTTTTCTATTGTTTGCCACATGGCACACAACATATAAAGGGCCTTTTCTATCGTTTGCCACATGGCACACACCATATAAAGGGGCCTTTTCTATTGTTTGCCACATGGCACACACCATATAAAAGGGCCTTTTCAATTGTTTGCCACATGGCACACACCATATAAAGGGGCCTTTTCTATTGTTTCCCACATGGCACACACCATATCAAGGGGCCTATTCGATTGTTTGCCACATGGCGCACACCATATAAAAGGGCCTTTTCTATGGTTTGTCACATGGCACACACCATATAAAGGGGCCTTTTCTATAATTATTTGTCACATGGCACACACCATATAAAGGGGCCGTTTATATTGTTTGCCACATGGCACACACCATATCAAGGGGCCTATTCGATTGTTTGCCACATGGCACACACCACATAATAGGGCCTTTTCTATGGTTTGCCACATGGCACACACCATATCAAGTTGCCCATTCGATTGTTTGCCACATGGCACACACCATATAAAGGGGCCTATTCGATTGTTTGCCTCATGGCGCACACCATATAAAAGGGCCTTTTCTATGGTTTGTCACATGGCACACACCATATCAAGGGGCCTATTCGATTGTTTGCCACTTGGTGCACACCATATAAAAGGGCCTTTTCTATGGTTTGTCACATGGCACATACCATATAAAGGGGCCTTTTCTCTAGTTTGCCACATGTCACACACCATATAAAGGGGCCTTTTCTATGGTTTGTCGCATGGCACACACCATATCAAGGGGCCTATTCGATTGTTTGCCACATGGCACACACCATATAAAGGGCCTTTTCTATGGTTTGTCACATGGCACATACCATATAAAGGGGCCTTTTCTCTAGTTTGCCACATGGCACACACCATATAAAAGGGCCTTTTCTATTGTTTGCCACATGGCACACACCATATAAAGGGCCTTTTCTATCGTTTGCCACATGGCACACACCATATAAAGGGGCCGTTTCTATCGTTTGCCACATGGCACACACCATATAAAAGGGCCTTTTCTATTGTTTGCCACATGGCACACACCATATAAAAGGGCCTTTTCAATTGTTTGCCACATGGCACACACCATATACAGGGGCCTTTTCTATTGTTTCCCACATGGCACACACCATATCAAGGGGCCTATTCGATTGTTTGCCACACGGCACACACCATATAAAAGGGCCTTTTCTTTGGTTTGTCACATGGCACATACCATATAAAGGGGCCTTTTCTCTAGTTTCCCACATGGCACACACCATATAAAGGGGCCTCTTCTATTGTTTGCCACATGGCACACACCATATAAAGGGGCCTTTTCTATAGTTCGTCACAAAGCACACACCATATAAAGGGGCCTTTTCTATTATTTGTCACATGGAACACACCATAGAAAGGAGCCTTTTCTATTGTTTGTCACATCGCACACACCATATAAAGGGGCCTTTTCTATTGTTTGTCACATGGCACACACCACAGAAAGGGGTCTTTTCTATTATTTGTCACATGGCAACCCTAACCCTAACCCTAACCTAACCCTAACCCTAACCCTCTAGTCGTCGTCAACGTGTGGCCCTGAATGGGTTTCTCTCATCTCCTCTTCCTGTTCAGGCTGGAGTTCCCCAAGGCAGTGTTCTGGGCCCCGTGCTTTTTCTGGTCTTCATCAATGATCTCTCTGACTCTCTCGAAAATCCTCTCTATCTCTTTGCTGATGACTCCACTCTCTGCCGCTCCATTCCTCTTCCCTCATATCGGCAGTCTGCTGCCTCCTCACTCTCTGAAGACCTGGACAAAATCACAGACTGGTCAAACAAGTGGAACATGTCTTTCAATCCTGACAAATCTCACACTCTTACTATGTCTCTCCGAAAAGATCGACTGGACAACCCTCCCATCTACTTTCTCAACAATCCTCTCCAAGAAGTTCTGTCGCTCAAGATTTTGGGTCTCACTATCTGCCATGATCTTTCTTGGGAAAACCACATTTCCAAGCTGGCCTCCAAAGCCAGTCGCCGACTGGGCATCCTCCGTCGTGCGTAGTCCTTCCTCGGCACACCTGAGCTCCTCACCACATACAAGGCTTTCATCCGCAGCTCAATGGAATACTGTTCTCCCCTATGGGCTGGTGCTCCTGCCTCACACCTAGCTCGGCTTCACGCTGTTGAAACCAAAGCTTTCAGAATTATTGGAATCTCCCGCGATGAAGCTATCTCTGAGGGCCTTTCACTCACTCACCGCAGGCAGGTAGGTGGTCTTTCTGTCTTCTACCGACTCCTCTCCGGCCTTGCTCACCCAGCTCTCTCTGGGCTCTGTCCCCCAAATATTCCTACAGGTCGCACAAGATCTGCCTGCAACCCTCTTCTGGTTAAACTGCCAAAATCAAGACTCTCTGCTCACCTTCACTCCTTCATTCCTCTTTTCTCCCTCCTCTGGAATAAACTCCCTCACTCTCTTCAATCCCACTCCTCCCTCCAGGTCTTTAAAACAGCTGTTCACCACCATCTCTTATCTTCCCCCATCCAAAACCTTGATCTTTTCTACCCCCGCTAATTCACCCCAGATCCACCTTGTTTGAAATTCCAACTTCTTTCCTGGAAGTCCTGGCAGTGTCCATATGTTTTATACCTCTCCCACCGCCCCCTTCCCATGCCCCCCCCAAAGCCCTCGCCCTCTCTCAGATCTCTCGATGTCTCCATGTTTCTCGGTCCCTGCTCTCAAATGTTGTGTTTGTGTCCTTCCCCCTCTCTCCCCATCTTGTCTACCGCTCCCGATGTTATATGTTTTATGTGTCGGTTTGTCTTTCTGTGTGATTAATGTTCGCTCTTTCACGAGCCTCGATCTTGTATACAAAAAAATAATAATAATAAATAAATAAAAAAATAAAAAAATGGCACACACCATATAAAGGGGTCTTATCTATTATTTGTCACATGGCACACACCATATCAAGGGGCCTATTCGATTGTTTGCCACATGGCACACACCATATAAAAGGGCCTTTTCTATGGTTTGTCACATGGCACATTCCATATAAAGGGGCCTTTTCTCTAGTTTGCCACATGGCACACACCATATCAAGGGGCCTATTCGATTGTTTGCCACATGGCACACACCATATAAAAGGGCCTTTTCTATGGTTTCTCACATGGCACATACCATATAAAGGGGCCTTTTCTCTTGTTTGCCACATGGAACACACCATATCAAGGGGCCTATTCGATTGTTTGCCACATGGCGCACACCATATAAAAGGGCCTTTTCTTTGGTTTCTCACATGGCACATGCCATATAAAGGGGCCTTTTCTCTAGTTTCCCACATGGCACACACCATACAAAGGGGCCTCTTCTATTGTTTGCCACATGGCACACACCATATAAAGGGGCCTTTTCTACTGTTTGCCACATGGCACACACCATATAAAGGGGCCTTTTCTATTGTTTGCCACATGGCACACACCATATAAAGGGGTCTTTTCTATTATTTGCCACATGGCACACACCATATAAAGGGGCCTTTTCTATTGTTTGTCACATGGCACACACCATATAAAGGGGCCTTTTCTATAGTTAATCACATGGCACACACCATATAAAGGGACCTTTTCTATTGTTTGTCACATGGCACACACCATATAAAGGGGCCTTTTCTATGGTTTGTCACATGGCACACACCATATCAAGGGGCCTATTCGATTGTTTGCCACATGGCACACACCATATAAAGGGCCTTTTCTATCGTTTGTCACATGGCACATACCATATAAAGGGGCCTTTTCTCTAGTTTGCCACATGGCACACACCATATAAAAGGGCCTTTTCTATTGTTTGCCACATGGCACACACCATATAAAGGGCCTTTTCTATCGTTTGCCACATGGCACACACCATATAAAGGGGCCGTTTCTATCGTTTGCCACATGGCACACACCATATAAAAGGGCCTTTTCTATGGTTTTTCACATGGCACATACCATATAAAGGGGCCTTTTCTCTAGTTTGCCACATGTCACACACCATATAAATGGGCCTTTCTATGGTTTGTCACATGGCACACACCATATCAAGGGGCCTATTCGATTGTTTGCCACATGGCACACACCATACAAAGGGCCTTTTCTATCGTTTGTCACATGTCACATACCATATAAAGGGGCCTTTTCTCTAGTTTGCCACATGGCACACACCATATAAAAGGGCCTTTTCTATTGTTTGCCACATGGCACACAACATATAAAGGGCCTTTTCTATCGTTTGCCACATGGCACACACCATATAAAGGGGCCTTTTCTATTGTTTGCCACATGGCACACACCATATAAAAGGGCCTTTTCAATTGTTTGCCACATGGCACACACCATATAAAGGGGCCTTTTCTATTGTTTCCCACATGGCACACACCATATCAAGGGGCCTATTCGATTGTTTGCCACATGGCGCACACCATATAAAAGGGCCTTTTCTATGGTTTGTCACATGGCACACACCATATAAAGGGGCCTTTTCTATAATTATTTGTCACATGGCACACACCATATAAAGGGGCCGTTTATATTGTTTGCCACATGGCACACACCATATCAAGGGGCCTATTCGATTGTTTGCCACATGGCACACACCACATAATAGGGCCTTTTCTATGGTTTGCCACATGGCACACACCATATCAAGTTGCCCATTCGATTGTTTGCCACATGGCACACACCATATAAAGGGGCCTATTCGATTGTTTGCCTCATGGCGCACACCATATAAAAGGGCCTTTTCTATGGTTTGTCAAATGGCACACACCATATCAAGGGGCCTATTCGATTGTTTGCCACTTGGTGCACACCATATAAAAGGGCCTTTTCTATGGTTTGTCACATGGCACATACCATATAAAGGGGCCTTTTCTCTAGTTTGCCACATGTCACACACCATATAAAGGGGCCTTTTCTATGGTTTGTCGCATGGCACACACCATATCAAGGGGCCTATTCGATTGTTTGCCACATGGCACACACCATATAAAGGGCCTTTTCTATGGTTTGTCACATGGCACATACCATATAAAGGGGCCTTTTCTCTAGTTTGCCACATGGCACACACCATATAAAAGGGCCTTTTCTATTGTTTGCCACATGGCACACACCATATAAAGGGCCTTTTCTATCGTTTGCCACATGGCACACACCATATAAAGGGGCCGTTTCTATCGTTTGCCACATGGCACACACCATATAAAAGGGCCTTTTCTATTGTTTGCCACATGGCACACACCATATAAAAGGGCCTTTTCAATTGTTTGCCACATGGCACACACCATATACAGGGGCCTTTTCTATTGTTTCCCACATGGCACACACCATATCAAGGGGCCTATTCGATTGTTTGCCACACGGCACACACCATATAAAAGGGCCTTTTCTTTGGTTTGTCACATGGCACATACCATATAAAGGGGCCTTTTCTCTAGTTTCCCACATGGCACACACCATATAAAGGGGCCTCTTCTATTGTTTGCCACATGGCACACACCATATAAAGGGGCCTTTTCTATAGTTCGTCACAAAGCACACACCATATAAAGGGGCCTTTTCTATTATTTGTCACATGGAACACACCATATAAAGGAGCCTTTTCTATTGTTTGTCACATGGCACACACCACAGAAAGGGGTCTTTTCTATTATTTGTCACATGGCAACCCTAACCCTAACCCTAACCTAACCCTAACCCTAACCCTCTAGTCGTCGTCAACGTGTGGCCCTGAATGGGTTTCTCTCATCTCCTCTTCCTGTTCAGGCTGGAGTTCCCCAAGGCAGTGTTCTGGGCCCCGTGCGTTTTCTGGTCTTCATCAATGATCTCTCTGACTCTCTCGAAAATCCTCTCTATCTCTTTGCTGATGACTCCACTCTCTGCCGCTCCATTCCTCTTCCCTCATATCGGCAGTCTGCTGCCTCCTCACTCTCTGAAGACCTGGACAAAATCACAGACTGGTCAAACAAGTGGAACATGTCTTTCAATCCTGACAAATCTCACACTCTTACTATGTCTCTCCGAAAAGATCGACTGGACAACCCTCCCATCTACTTTCTCAACAATCCTCTCCAAGAAGTTCTGTCGCTCAAGATTTTGGGTCTCACTATCTGCCATGATCTTTCTTGGGAAAACCACATTTCCAAGCTGGCCTCCAAAGCCAGTCGCCGACTGGGCATCCTCCGTCGTGCGTAGTCCTTCCTCGGCACACCTGAGCTCCTCACCACATACAAGGCTTTCATCCGCAGCTCAATGGAATACTGTTCTCCCCTATGGGCTGGTGCTCCTGCCTCACACCTAGCTCGGCTTCACGCTGTTGAAACCAAAGCTTTCAGAATTATTGGAATCTCCCGCGATGAAGCTATCTCTGAGGGCCTTTCACTCACTCACCGCAGGCAGGTAGGTGGTCTTTCTGTCTTCTACCGACTCCTCTCCGGCCTTGCTCACCCAGCTCTCTCTGGGCTCTGTCCCCCAAATATTCCTACAGGTCGCACAAGATCTGCCTGCAACCCTCTTCTGGTTAAACTGCCAAAATCAAGACTCTCTGCTCACCTTCACTCCTTCATTCCTCTTTTCTCCCTCCTCTGGAATAAACTCCCTCACTCTCTTCAATCCCACTCCTCCCTCCAGGTCTTTAAAACAGCTGTTCACCACCATCTCTTATCTTCCCCCATCCAAAACCTTGATCTTTTCTACCCCCGCTAATTCACCCCAGATCCACCTTGTTTGAAATTCCAACTTCTTTCCTGGAAGTCCTGGCAGTGTCCATATGTTTTATACCTCTCCCACCGCCCCCTTCCCATGCCCCCCCCAAAGCCCTCGCCCTCTCTCAGATCTCTCGATGTCTCCATGTTTCTCGGTCCCTGCTCTCAAATGTTGTGTTTGTGTCCTTCCCCCTCTCTCCCCATCTTGTCTACCGCTCCCGATGTTATATGTTTTATGTGTCGGTTTGTCTTTCTGTGTGATTAATGTTCGCTCTTTCACGAGCCTCGATCTTGTATACAAAAAAATAATAATAATAAATAAATTAAAAAATTAAAAAATGGCACACACCATATAAAGGGGTCTTATCTATTATTTGTCACATGGCACACACCATATCAAGGGGCCTATTCGATTGTTTGCCACATGGCACACACCATATAAAAGGGCCTTTTCTATGGTTTGTCACATGGCACATTCCATATAAAGGGGCCTTTTCTCTAGTTTGCCACATGGCACACACCATATCAAGGGGCCTATTCGATTGTTTGCCACATGGCACACACCATATAAAAGGGCCTTTTCTATGGTTTCTCACATGGCACATACCATATAAAGGGGCCTTTTCTCTTGTTTGCCACATGGCACACACCATATCAAGGGGCCTATTCGATTGTTTGCCACATGGCGCACACCATATAAAAGGGCCTTTTCTTTGGTTTCTCACATGGCACATGCCATATAAAGGGGCCTTTTCTCTAGTTTCCCACATGGCACACACCATACAAAGGGGCCTCTTCTATTGTTTGCCACATGGCACACACCATATAAAGGGGCCTTTTCTACTGTTTGCCACATGGCACACACCATATAAAGGGGCCTTTTCTATTGTTTGCCACATGGCACACACCATATAAAGGGGTCTTTTCTATTATTTGCCACATGGCACACACCATATAAAGGGGCCTTTTCTATTGTTTGTCACATGGCACACACTATATAAAGGGGCCTTTTCTATAGTTCGTCACATGGCACACTCCATATAAAGGGGCCTTTTCTATTATTTGTCAAATGGAACACACCATATAAAGGGGGCTTTTCTATTGTTTGTCACATGGCACACACCATATAAAGGGGCCTTTTCTATAGTTAATCACATGGCACACACCATATAAAGGGACCTTTTCTATTGTTTGTCACATGGCACACACCATATAAAGGGGCCTTTTCTATGGTTTGTCACATGGCACACACCATATCAAGGGGCCTATTCGATTGTTTGCCACATGGCACACACCATATAAAGGGCCTTTTCTATCGTTTGTCACATGGCACATACCATATAAAGGGGCCTTTTCTCTAGTTTGCCACATGGCACACACCATATAAAAGGGCCTTTTCTATTGTTTGCCACATGGCACACACCATATAAAGGGCCTTTTCTATCGTTTGCCACATGGCACACACCATATAAAGGGGCCGTTTCTATCGTTTGCCACATGGCACACACCATATAAAAGGGCCTTTTCTATGGTTTTTCACATGGCACATACCATATAAAGGGGCCTTTTCTCTAGTTTGCCACATGTCACACACCATATAAATGGGCCTTTCTATGGTTTGTCACATGGCACACACCATATCAAGGGGCCTATTCGATTGTTTGCCACATGGCACACACCATATAAAGGGCCTTTTCTATCGTTTGTCACATGTCACATACCATATAAAGGGGCCTTTTCTCTAGTTTGCCACATGGCACACACCATATAAAAGGGCCTTTTCTATTGTTTGCCACATGGCACACAACATATAAAGGGCCTTTTCTATCGTTTGCCACATGGCACACACCATATAAAGGGGCCTTTTCTATTGTTTGCCACATGGCACACACCATATAAAAGGGCCTTTTCAATTGTTTGCCACATGGCACACACCATATAAAGGGGCCTTTTCTATTGTTTCCCACATGGCACACACCATATCAAGGGGCCTATTCGATTGTTTGCCACATGGCGCACACCATATAAAAGGGCCTTTTCTATGGTTTGTCACATGGCACACACCATATAAAGGGGCCTTTTCTATAATTATTTGTCACATGGCACACACCATATAAAGGGGCCGTTTATATTGTTTGCCACATGGCACACACCATATCAAGGGGCCTATTCGATTGTTTGCCACATGGCACACACCACATAATAGGGCCTTTTCTATGGTTTGCCACATGGCACACACCATATCAAGTTGCCCATTCGATTGTTTGCCACATGGCACACACCATATAAAGGGGCCTATTCGATTGTTTGCCTCATGGCGCACACCATATAAAAGGGCCTTTTCTATGGTTTGTCACATGGCACACACCATATCAAGGGGCCTATTCGATTGTTTGCCACTTGGTGCACACCATATAAAAGGGCCTTTTCTATGGTTTGTCACATGGCACATACCATATAAAGGGGCCTTTTCTCTAGTTTGCCACATGTCACACACCATATAAAGGGGCCTTTTCTATGGTTTGTCGCATGGCACACACCATATCAAGGGGCCTATTCGATTGTTTGCCACATGGCACACACCATATAAAGGGCCTTTTCTATGGTTTGTCACATGGCACATACCATATAAAGGGGCCTTTTCTCTAGTTTGCCACATGGCACACACCATATAAAAGGGCCTTTTCTATTGTTTGCCACATGGCACACACCATATAAAGGGCCTTTTCTATCGTTTGCCACATGGCACACACCATATAAAGGGGCCGTTTCTATCGTTTGCCACATGGCACACACCATATAAAAGGGCCTTTTCTATTGTTTGCCACATGGCACACACCATATAAAAGGGCCTTTTCAATTGTTTGCCACATGGCACACACCATATACAGGGGCCTTTTCTATTGTTTCCCACATGGCACACACCATATCAAGGGGCCTATTCGATTGTTTGCCACATGGCACACACCATATAAAAGGGCCTTTTCTTTGGTTTGTCACATGGCACATACCATATAAAGGGGCCTTTTCTCTAGTTTCCCACATGGCACACACCATATAAAGGGGCCTCTTCTATTGTTTGCCACATGGCACACACCATATAAAGGGGCCTTTTCTATAGTTCGTCACAAAGCACACACCATATAAAGGGGCCTTTTCTATTATTTGTCACATGGAACACACCATATAAAGGAGCCTTTTCTATTGTTTGTCACATGGCACACACCATATAAAGGGACCTTTTCTATTGTTTGTCACATGGCACACACCATATAAAGGGGCCTTTTCTATAATTATTTGTCACATGGCACACACCATATAAAGGGGTCTTTTCTATTATTTGTCACATGGCAACCCTAACCCTAACCCTAACCTAACCCTAACCCTAACCCTCTAGTCGTCGTCAACGTGTGGCCCTGAATGGGTTTCTCTCATCTCCTCTTCCTGTTCAGGCTGGAGTTCCCCAAGGCAGTGTTCTGGGCCCCGTGCTTTTTCTGGTCTTCATCAATGATCTCTCTGACTCTCTCGAAAATCCTCTCTATCTCTTTGCTGATGACTCCACTCTCTGCCGCTCCATTCCTCTTCCCTCATATCGGCAGTCTGCTGCCTCCTCACTCTCTGAAGACATGGACAAAATCACAGACTGGTCAAACAAGTGGAACATGTCTTTCAATCCTGACAAATCTCACACTCTTACTATGTCTCTCCGAAAGGATCGACTGGACAACCCTCCCATCTACTTTCTCAACAATCCTCTCCAAGAAGTTCTGTCGCTCAAGATTTTGGGTCTCACTATCTGCCATGATCTTTCTTGGGAAAACCACATTTCCAAGCTGGCCTCCAAAGCCAGTCGCCGACTGGGCATCCTCCGTCGTGCGGAGTCCTTCCTCGGCACACCTGAGCTCCTCACCACATAAAAGGCTTTCATCCGCAGCTCAATGGAATACTGTTCTCCCCTATGGGCCGGTGCTCCTGCCTCACACCGAGCTCGGCTTCACGCTGTTGAAACCAAAGCTTTCAGAATTATTGGAATCTCCCGCGATGAAGCTATCTCTGAGGGCCTTTCACTCACTCACCGCAGGCAGGTAGGTGGTCTTTCTGTCTTCTACCGACTCCTCTCCGGCCTTGCACCCCCAGCTCTCTCTGTGCTCTGTCCCCCAAATATTCCTACAGGTCGCACAAGATCTGCCAGCAACCCTCTGATGGTTAAACTGCCGAAATCTCGGCTCTCTGCTCACCTTCACTCTTTCATTCCTCTTTTCTCCCGCCTCTGGAACAAACTCCCTCACTCCCTTCAATCCCACTCCTCCCTCCAGGTCTTTAAAACAGCTGTTCACCACCATCTCTTATCTTCCCCCATCCAAAACCTTGATCTTTTCTACCCCCGCTAATTCACCCCAGATCCACCTTGTTTGAAATTCCAACTTCTTTCCTGGAAGTCCTGGCAGTGTCCATATGTTTTATACCTCTCCCACCGCCCCCTTCCCATGCCCCTCCCCCCCCAAAGCCCTCGCCCTCTCTCAGATCTCTCGATGTCTCCATGTCTCTTGGTCCCTGCTCTCAAATGTTGTGTTTGTGTCCTTCCCCCTCTCTCCCCATCTTGTCTACCGCTCCCGATGTTATATGTTTTATGTGTCGGTTTGTCTTTCTGTGTGATTAATGTTCGCTCTTTCACGAGCCTCGATCTTGTATACAAAAAAAAAAAAAAAAAAAATTAAAAAAAAAAAAAAAAAAAAAATGGCACACACCATATAAAGGGGTCTTATCTATTATTTGTCACATGGCACACACCATATCAAGGGGCCTATTCGATTGTTTGCCACATGGCACACACCATATAAAAGGGCCTTTTCTATGGTTTGTCACATGGCACATTCCATATAAAGTGGCCTTTTCTCTAGTTTGCCACATGGCACACACCATATAACGGGGCCTATTCGATTGTTTGCCACATGGCACACACCATATAAAGGGCCTTTTCTATCATTTGCCACATGGCACACACCATATAAAAGGGCCTTTTCTATCATTTGCCACATGGCACACACCATATAAAGGGGCCGTTTCTATCGTTTGCCACATGGCACACACCATATAAAAGGGCCTTTTCTATTGTTTGCCACATGGCACACACCATATAAAAGGGCCTTTTCTATTGTTTGCCACATGGCACACACCATATACAGGGGCCTTTTCTATTGTTTGTCACATGGCACACACCATATAAAGAGGTATTTTCTATTATTTGCCACATGGCACACACCATATAAAGGGGCCTTTTCTATTATTTGTCACATGGCACACCCCATATAAAGGGGCCTTTTCTATTGTTTGTCACATGGCACACACCATATAAAGGGGCCTTTTCTATAGTTCGTCACATGGCACACTCCATATAAAGGGGCCTTTTCTATTATTTGCCACATGGCACACACCATATAAAGGGGCCTTTTCTATTGTTTGTCACATGGCACACACTATATAAAGGGGCCTTTTCTATAGTTCGTCACATGGCACACTCCATATAAAGGGGCCTTTTCTATTATTTGTCACATGGAACACACCATATAAAGGGGCCTTTTCTATTGTTTGTCACATGGCACACACACTATATAAAGGGGCCTTTTCTAGAGTTAATCACATGGCACACACCATATAAAGTGGCCTTTTCTATTATTTGTCACATGGCACACACCATATAAAGGGGCCTTTTCTATTGTTTGTCACATGGCACACACCACAGAAAGGGGTCTTTTCTATTATTTGTCACATGGCAACCCTAACCCTAACCTAACCCTAACCCTAACCCTAACCCTCTAGTCGTCGTCAACGTGTGGCCCTGAATGGGTTTCTCTCATCTCCTCTTCCTGTTCAGGCTGGAGTTCCCCAAGGCAGTGTTCTGGGCCCCGTGCTTTTTCTGGTCTTCATCAATGATCTCTCTGACTCTCTCGAAAATCCTCTCTATCTCTTTGCTGATGACTCCACTCTCTGCCGCTCCATTCCTCTTCCCTCATATCGGCAGTCTGCTGCCTCCTCACTCTCTGAAGACCTGGACAAAATCACAGACTGGTCAAACAAGTGGAACATGTCTTTCAATCCTGACAAATCTCACACTCTTACTATGTCTCTCCGAAAAGATCGACTGGACAACCCTCCCATCTACTTTCTCAACAATCCTCTCCAAGAAGTTCTGTCGCTCAAGATTTTGGGTCTCACTATCTGCCATGATCTTTCTTGGGAAAACCACATTTCCAAGCTGGCCTCCAAAGCCAGTCGCCGACTGGGCATCCTCCGTCGTGTGAAGTCCTTCCTCGGCACACCTGAGCTCCTCACCACATACAAGGCTTTCATCCGCAGCTCAATGGAATACTGTTCTCCCCTATGGGCTGGTGCTCCTGCCTCACACCTAGCTCGGCTTCACGCTGTTGAAACCAAAGCTTTCAGAATTATTGGAATCTCCCGCGATGAAGCTATCTCTGAGGGCCTTTCACTCACTCACCGCAGGCAGGTAGGTGGTCTTTCTGTCTTCTACCGACTCCTCTCCGGCCTTGCTCACCCAGCTCTCTCTGGGCTCTGTCCCCCAAATATTCCTACAGGTCGCACAAGATCTGCCTGCAACCCTCTTCTGGTTAAACTGCCAAAATCAAGACTCTCTGCTCACCTTCACTCCTTCATTCCTCTTTTCTCCCTCCTCTGGAATAAACTCCCTCACTCTCTTCAATCCCACTCCTCCCTCCAGGTCTTTAAAACAGCTGTTCACCACCATCTCTTATCTTCCCCCATCCAAAACCTTGATCTTTTCTACCCCCGCTAATTCACCCCAGATCCACCTTGTTTGAAATTCCAACTTCTTTCCTGGAAGTCCTGGCAGTGTCCATATGTTTTATACCTCTCCCACCGCCCCCTTCCCATGCCCCCCCCCAAAGCCCTCGCCCTCTCTCAGATCTCTCGATGTCTCCATGTTTCTCGGTCCCTGCTCTCAAATGTTGTGTTTGTGTCCTTCCCCCTCTCTCCCCATCTTGTCTACCGCTCCCGATGTTATATGTTTTATGTGTCGGTTTGTCTTTCTGTGTGATTAATGTTCGCTCTTTCACGAGCCTCGATCTTGTATACAAAAAAATAATAATAATAAATAAATTAAAAAATTAAAAAATGGCACACACCATATAAAGGGGTCTTATCTATTATTTGTCACATGAAACACACCATATCAAGGGGCCTATTCGATTGTTTGCCACATGGCACACACCATATAAAAGGGCCTTTTCTATGGTTTGTCACATGGCACATTCCATATAAAGGGGCCTTTTCTCTAGTTTGCCACATGGCACACACCATATCAAGGGGTCTATTCGATTGTTTGCCACATGGCACACACCATATAAAAGGGCCTTTTCTATGGTTTCTCACATGGCACATACCATATAAAGGGGCCTTTTCTCTTGTTTGCCACATGGCACACACCATATCAAGGGGCCTATTCGATTGTTTGCCACATGGCGCACACCATATAAAAGGGCCTTTGCTTTGGTTTCTCACATGGCACATGCCATATAAAGGGGCCTTTTCTCTAGTTTCCCACATGGCACACACCATACAAAGGGGCCTCTTCTATTGTTTGCCACATGGCACACACCATATAAAGGGGCCTTTTCTACTGTTTGCCACATGGCACACACCATATAAAGGGGCCTTTTCTATTGTTTGCCACATGGCACACACCATATAAAGGGGTCTTTTCTATTATTTGCCACATGGCACACACCATATAAAGGGGCCTTTTCTATTGTTTGTCACATGGCACACACTATATAAAGGGGCCTTTTCTATAGTTCGTCACATGGCACACTCCATATAAAGGGGCCTTTTCTATTATTTGTCACATGGAACACACCATATAAAGGGGGCTTTTCTATTGTTTGTCACATGGCACACACCATATAAAGGGGCCTTTTCTGTAGTTAATCACATGGCACACACCATATAAAGGGACCTTTTCTATTGTTTGTCACATGGCACACACCATATAAAGGGGCCTTTTCTATGGTTTGTCACATGGCACACACCATATCAAGGGGCCTATTCGATTGTTTGCCACATGGCACACACCATATAAAGGGCCTTTTCTATCGTTTGTCACATGGCACATACCATATAAAGGGGCCTTTTCTCTAGTTTGCCACATGGCACACACCATATAAAAGGGCCTTTTCTATTGTTTGCCACATGGCACACACCATATAAAGGGCCTTTTCTATCGTTTGCCACATGGCACACACCATATAAAGGGGCCGTTTCTATCGTTTGCCACATGGCACACACCATATAAAAGGGCCTTTTCTATGGTTTTTCACATGGCACATACCATATAAAGGGGCCTTTTCTCTAGTTTGCCACATGTCACACACCATATAAATGGGCCTTTCTATGGTTTGTCACATGGCACACACCATATCAAGGGGCCTATTCGATTGTTTGCCACATGGCACACACCATATAAAGGGCCTTTTCTATCGTTTGTCACATGTCACATACCATATAAAGGGGCCTTTTCTCTAGTTTGCCACATGGCACACACCATATAAAAGGGCCTTTTCTATTGTTTGCCACATGGCACACACCATATAAAGGGCCTTTTCTATCGTTTGCCACATGGCACACACCATATAAAGGGGCCTTTTCTATTGTTTGCCATATGGCACACACCATATAAAAGGGCCTTTTCAATTGTTTGCCACATGGCACACACCATATAAAGGGGCCTTTTCTATTGTTTCCCACATGGCACACACCATATCAAGGGGCCTATTCGATTGTTTGCCACATGGCGCACACCATATAAAAGGGCCTTTTCTATGGTTTGTCACATGGCACACACCATATAAAGGGGCCTTTTCTATAATTATTTGTCACATGGCACACACCATATAAAGGGGCCGTTTATATTGTTTGCCACATGGCACACACCATATCAAGGGGCCTATTCGATTGTTTGCCACATGGCACACACCACATAATAGGGCCTTTTCTATGGTTTGCCACATGGCACACACCATATCAAGTTGCCCATTCGATTGTTTGCCACATGGCACACACCATATCAAGGGGCCTATTCGATTGTTTGCCACTTGGTGCACACCATATAAAAGGGCCTTTTCTATGGTTTGTCACATGGCACATACCATATAAAGGGGCCTTTTCTCTAGTTTGCCACATGTCACACACCATATAAAGGGGCCTTTTCTATGGTTTGTCGCATGGCACACACCATATCAAGGGGCCTATTCGATTGTTTGCCACATGGCACACACCATATAAAGGGCCTTTTCTATGGTTTGTCACATGGCACATACCATATAAAGGGGCCTTTTCTCTAGTTTGCCACATGGCACACACCATATAAAAGGGCCTTTTCTATTGTTTGCCACATGGCACACACCATATAAAGGGCCTTTTCTATCGTTTGCCACATGGCACACACCATATAAAGGGGCCGTTTCTATCGTTTGCCACATGGCACACACCATATAAAAGGGCCTTTTCTATTGTTTGCCACATGGCACACACCATATAAAAGGGCCTTTTCAATTGTTTGCCACATGGCACACACCATATACAGGGGCCTTTTCTATTGTTTCCCACATGGCACACACCATATCAAGGGGCCTATTCGATTGTTTGCCACATGGCACACACCATATAAAAGGGCCTTTTCTTTGGTTTGTCACATGGTACATACCATATAAAGGGGCCTTTTCTCTAGTTTCCCACATGGCACACACCATATAAAGGGGCCTCTTCTATTGTTTGCCACATGGCACACACCATATAAAGGGGCCTTTTCTATAGTTCGTCACAAAGCACACACCATATAAAGGGGCCTTTTCTATTATTTGTCACATGGAACACACCATATAAAGGAGCCTTTTCTATTGTTTGTCACATGGCACACACCATATAAAGGGACCTTTTCTATTGTTTGTCACATGGCACACACCATATAAAGGGGCCTTTTCTATAATTATTTGTCACATGGCACACACCATATAAAGGGGCCGTTTCTATTGTTTCCCACATGGCACACACCATATCAAGGGGCCTATGCGATTGTTTGCCACATGGCACACACCATATAAAGGGCCTTTTCTATGGTTTGTCACATGGCACATACCATATAAAGGGGCCTTTTCTCTAGTTTGCCACATGGCACACACCATATAACGGGGCCTATTCGATTGTTTGCCACATGGCACACACCATATAAAAGGGCCTTTTCTATGGTTTCTCACATGGCACATACCACATAAAGGGGCCTTTTCTCTTGCTTGCCACATGGTACACTCCATATCAAGGGGCCTATTCAATTGTTTGCCACATGGCGCACACCATATAAAAGGGCCTTTTCTTTGGTTTGTCACATGGCACACACCATATAAAGGGGCCTTTTCTATTATCTGCCACATGGCACACACCATATAAAGGGGCCTTTTCTATTATTTGCCACATGGCACACACTGTATAAAGGGGTCTTTTCTATTATTTGTCACATGGCACACACAATATAAAGGGGTCTTATCTATTATTTGTCACATGGCACACACCATATAAAGGGGCCGTTTCTATTGTTTCCCACATGGCACATACCATCTAAAGGGGCCTTTTCTCTAGTTTGCCACATGGCACACACCATATCAAGGGGCCTATTCGATTGTTTGCCACATGGCACACACCATATAAAAGGGCCTTTTCTATGGTTTCTCACATGGCACATACCATATAAAGGGGCCTTTTCTCTTGTTTGCCACATGGCACACACCATATCAAGGGGCCTATTCGATTGTTTGCCACATGGCACACACCATATAAAAGGGCCTTTTCTTTGGTTTGTCACATGGCACATACCATATAAAGGGGCCTTTTCTCTAGTTTCCCACATGGCACACACCATACAAAGGGGCCTCTTCTATTGTTTGCCACATGGCACACACCATATAAAGGGGCCTTTTCTACTGTTTGCCACATGGCACACACCATATAAAGGTGCCTTTTCAATAGTTTGCTATAAGGTGGCACACACCATATAAAGGGGCCTTTTGTATCGTTTGCCACACGGTGGCACATACCATATAGAGGGGCCTTTTCTATAGTTTGCCACATGGCACACACCATATAAAGGCGCCTTTTCTATAGTTTCTTATAAGGTGGCACACACCATATAAAGGGGCCTTTTGTATTGTTTGCCACATGGCACATACCATATAGAGGGGCCTTTTCTATAGTTTGCCACATGGCACATACAATATAAAGGTGCCTTTTCTATAGTTTGCTATAAGGTGGCACACACCATATAAAGGGGCCTTTTGTATAGTTTGCCATACGGTGGTGCATACCATATATAGGGGCCTTATGTATTGTTTGCCCCATGGCACACACCATATAAAGGCGCCTTTTCTCTAGTTTGCTATAAGGTGGCACACACCATATAAAGGGGCCTTTTGTATTGTTTGCCACATGGCACATACCATATAGAGGGGCCTTTTCTATAGTTTGCCACATGGCACATACAATATAAAGGGGCCTTTTGTATAGCTTGCCACATGGCACGTACCATATAAAGAGGCCTTTTCTATCGTTTGCCACATGGCACATACCACACAGAGGGGCCTTTTCTGTGCCCCTGGCATTTTTCCTAAGAATGCCCCTTGTGATCATACATTGGGTTCCTTTCGCTTGTGGTGCCAGCATCTTCACTTTTTCTTGGAATCCGGATTTGGAACCAAGCATGGCAGTAGCAAATTCAGACACCACATACATTCTCCCACTGAATTCCCCCTGCATCGAAGAACAACTTCATTTTTTCCATGACGTCGTTAGCTTTTGTCGTTGTTTCCAGGGCACTGCAGAACAATAATTCTTTCTTGATATCATCTCCCTTGACATAGCGAACGAATGCCAGTAGCTGTGAGCAGGAACTAACATCGGTCAATTCATCAAATTGAAAAGAATACAAGTCGAAAGGCGCCGCCTTAATCTCATTGATGATCTGTTGTTTCACATTTTCCGACATGTCATGGATACGACGCTGCATTGTATTATTCGATAAAGACACCTGTTCAACTTTGCGAGCCTCTGACTTGCCGAGAACCCGTTCGACAATGAGGAGGGTACAAGGCTTGATGAGTGTCTCCCCAATCGAGTGGGGTTTTTTCTTCTTTGCAATTTCAAAAGAAACTTCAGAAGAAGCCTGGACAGTTGCAACATTTTGTTGTTGAAAAGCTCCTCCCTCATCCAACTTCTGTCGCTTTAAATTTCTGTCATGCCGCTTGAAAAATTCGGGATCCTGCTTTGCATGTTGTGCGTGATTCGTCTCGAGGTGCAACTTCAACTTGGATGGCTTCATGGATTCAGTACTCAAAACCTTGTGACACAGCACACATTGTGGTTTCTCTTGGCCAGACATGGTAATGGACGTGAATCCAAGCTTTATGTATTCGTCAAGATACTTTCTTTTTTTTCCTCCCAGAAGCCACAACGTCAAATCTGCAATCGGAAAAAAACATAACAATATCAAAGTCAAAACAATGTCAAAAAAACCCCAAAACAATATTTAATTTTTAGTATGGTTAAAATTACCCCGTGGCCCCCGGAGAAATACACCATGCCCCCCCCCTCCAGGGGGCCATGGGCCCCAGGTTGGGAACCTCGGTGTTAGAATGATAAGGTGGTGCAATAGCCGGTGGATAAATGGTGGTAAGCCTTGAATTTCTTAAACTAGTGAGGCACCCGTGCTCAGCACGGGTGGGCGGCCATAAGCAAACAGACAATGCAGAAACGGCGAATGCGAAAGCATGAAATCAATAAATTCCACATTCCTGTGGCACCTTCAGTCACACGTCAGACATGGACAGCAAGTTCATGAAGGACTTCCATGAAAAACGTGCCCATTCGCAAACAAACGGGTACGTTCACATGTAGAAACATCGATCGTGGGTCTGTGGCGAATCTGTATATGGCGATCCGCGAATTTCACGTTTAGAACGTAAAATTGTCGCTGCATTTCGTCATTCACTTGAACTCGATATCTCTTTTTTCATTCCAAACAGCATAACTCCGATCACAAATTATATAGCATTAATAAGAAAAATAAACTTTCAACAACATTTGTGACAAACAAATATTTAAATCCTGATGTGAAGTTCCGTACGGTTGGGTGAGCACAATTACGAATTCAAAATCGTACCTGTATTCACTCAATTCCAATCATGCCTTTAGCCACGGGAGGCTTATCCTTTAACAAAACGATTAAGACGATTAACATTTAATGATTTAACATTACAAATGAATGACTGTTGTATTGGGATGTTGTCAAACCCGTGCATTGCCATCATCTGTCCACCTCCGTATTCGCTGCAGGTTCGTAATTCTCATCAAAATCTCAACGGTATTTGTGGAATTTCAACCTATTTGACTCCAAGGAGCCCCAGGATTAACCACCCAAAATATCGTTCCGATCGGTTCGGCCATTTTTGCAGTACCTTCGAACGGACAGATGGTTATTTGGTGAATTATAGTAAGATTTACACCTTTAAACCTTCATTTAAATTGAATTATATGCTTGAATATTGTGTTACACAAATCGCCTTCACAATACTTTCAAGAACCATGATATATACATGTATGTACACATATATGAATATTGCTTTTTTCTCTTTTTTAAATTTAAATAATGAACATAAAGGTAGTTCTCCATTTGTATTTGATGCGCTTGGGAAATCCCTGGCCGTGCCACATCATCTCATCCACATTCATCCCCTCATTCTCCCAATGAAATTTTATCGTTTTTGCGGATAAAATTGGTCTGGTGTTGATGTGGCGCAGCATAATGGGCCGAATGGTCTCCTAGTTTGCTCTGGGATTATTTTTGTCTCTGTATATAAAAACTCACATTCGTGAGATGCTGATTGATAAGAAAACTTACAAAATGGGGCACAACGGGTGAACAAACTGGATGCATATGTCCGGATTTATTGGATAATAATTGATTTGATTGTCAATGGAAATAACTCACAAAAATTCCAAACTTAGTCAGGAAAATAGCATGTATAACTTTTCTGTGTTTAACACAGGTGTTGATTGTATCCCTGGCAGGTCATCGGTAAAATGGAGAGCTTCTTGGTGTGGCTCAAGTCTCAAGGCCTGAGAGCAGAAACAGCCCAAGCAGTGATCGATATGCTTGGAATTGAGAATCAGAAGGTTATTCGAGCTTGTACTGAGTCAGATCCATTGCGGACCGAACTCCTCTCTCTCGCCAAAGAGAAATTTCAATTTGCGATGTATGCTGACTTCTGTAAATTTATGAATTCTTTTTCGAAGCCACAACATGTCCAGATTGCAGGTTCTTCGCTTTTGGGAAGCATTTTCGTCAACTTGGACAATGTTATTCGGGAACTTTCCAGTTTCTGTGAAAAGATATTCGGATTCCAAAATGTGCAGCTGGACAACGTTTCTGGTTTCTCTGGAATCGGTTTCAATGATGTCTGCAGCCTTCGCTCTCAGAATGATGGTTTAAGACCCATGCCTGGTGTGTGATATATTTATATATATATATTTTTATACACAACATCACATGTCAACACATATCTTGATCTTCTGCCATTTTTTTTTGTATTTTTGAAACTTGTATAATCTCTTTTGGTGCAGCGTTGTCTTGTCTAATATTAATGGATTTTTGATGTGGGCATAAGGTAAATTTTAGCTCACCTGGAACATTTTTCCGGGGAGCTTATGGGATGTTGAGTGGTCAGTTTGTCCGTGAACACTTGCAACTTCTTCTCTGAAACTGCTGATGGGATTGTGACCAAACTTGGCTAAGATTACATTTTGTGTGTTGGAACTCGAGTTTTCTCACGGCATAAAAAAAATCGAGATCTCAGAGGGTCTACCAGGGTCAAAGTGGGTCCAGGTTTGACCCCCCCCCCATCCACCCACATTAGAACGACACAAACAATTTCGATGAAACTTGACCACAACCTTCATCACCCGTGATGTACCAAAGTTTGCTCGCAGCATTTGAAAAATTGGGGTCTATTGCCTCTGTTTTTTTTTCTTTGTTGGGAATTACGTTAAATTCCGAGGTGTTCCATGTTAAATGGTGCATTTAAGTTATTTGCATGCAGGAAGTAGTTTGTTACCTCTCTTTAGCCATGGGAGGCTTATCCTTGTCACGCCACGCTTTTTGAAAAATATGAAGACGCTTCATCGAAGTCATTTTGTAATCAGCTCTGTCGGTCCGTCCGTCTGTCAATCATGCTGTCTCCTCCAGAACGGTAGTGTAAATAATCACAAACTTGGTTGTTATGATCACCACATGGCAAAAACGTGCAAGATTCATATCATTTTGACCCCACCCTCTGGGTATATTACCAACAAGAAAGAGCAATCAGAGATTGCATACCCTCACCAGGATGTATTTTCAGTGGTTTTTAAGGCTGTGTTAAAACAAATATGGTGGCTGAACCACGTGACTGATGACATCATTTTTTTTTCTCCACTAATTTATTCCTAGATTATGCTCGACATTTCATCTTGATCGGATGAAGTTTTGTACTTTTCGAATTATGACGTCATAATGGAGGCACCAATGACATCATTAACATATTTGATTCCCCATGGAGAGTTCTTCAGAATGAGCTATGTCTCAATTTTTTCTGTTGAGCCCTTTCGGAGATATCGAGGTGCAAAGTTTTATATATTTTTTTCCATGATGGCGGCCGAACCACGTGACATATGACGTCATGATTACCATAGAAAAATTATACAGGTGGAGTTACACCTATGGTGAAAATTTCCTGTCAATCGGACCAATGGTTGCACAGAAAATCATATTTATTCTGTGCGGACAAACAGACAAACAGATGGACAAACAAACGGACTCAAATGCAATACCCTCTCCTCAGGTGAGGGTAAAAATAGTATACCAATACCAAAAGGTAGAACAGCAAAAAATGTCATTCGAGGCGCATCAAAAAAATTTTTTTTTAATGTAAACTTACATATGCAATCAGAGGACACATGGAATGTATCACCTTTTTCGTGGACTCCCGGTTCATGCCCCAGAATTTAGCATCACAGGTCAAAATGGAAAGGAAACCCTCAAAATTTGATATTGGGTCATTCCTGGTGGAACTTGTTGCCATCTTTCAAATTTGTTTTGGGTATGAAGCGTGGGGATTTGCGATTGCGTGCCATGTTTTTCTTGGACTTTGAGTTCTCTTGAACAGGCGCGCTGCACACGGAGACAGCTGATCAATCTCTTATCCTTGTTTAAACAGTGAAATTCATCATATAATTTCCTTGTTATCTTTATATCTTTATATGTCATCTTTATATTCTTTATATCTTTGAAATATTTGGTTGAACAATGAGAACGTTAAAAAAAAGAAAATTTTCATTTGAAAACAAACTCCAACCCATTGGTCGATAAAATGAACACCATGTGGAAATTGCTTTTTTCGAACAATAATTTGGTCTTTCTTCTAAAGAAAAGAATTATTTAATTCGGAAATGTTTATTTAAACCGAAATCAAGGTTTGAGTTGTAATTAACTAAATTTCAATAACTGCAGTTTGGACATTGACCATCTATGTGCAGTATTGGGTAAAACCCCTTATCTTCTCTTGTCCACCATCTCTTATCTTCTCTTATCCACCATCTCTTATCTTCTCTTATCCACCATCTCTTATCTTCTCTTATCCACGACGTCTTATCTTCTCTTCTCCACCGTCTCTTGTCTTCACGTCTCCACCATCTTTTGTCCACAAGTATCTTCTCTTTTCCACCATCTCATATCTTCTCTTTTCCACCATCTCTTATCGTCTCTTATCCTCCAAGTCGTGTCTTCTCTTATCCACCACCTCTTATCTTCTCTTATCCATCATCTCTTATCTTCTCTTATCCACCACCTCTTATCTTCTCTTATCCACCACCTATTATCTTCTCTTATCCACCATCCCTTATCTTCTCTTTTACACCATCTCTTATCTTCTCTTTTCCACCATCTCTTATCTTCTCTTATCCAAAACCTTGATCTTTTCTACCCCCGTTAATACAACCCAAATCCACCATTTTTCAAATTCCGTTTTTCTTTCCTTAAAGTCCGAGTAATGTCTCTGTGCTTTATACCGTTTCCCACTCCCCATCCCACTTCCCCATCCCCCACCACACCCCTTTCCCTTCTGCAGATCTCCCACTGTCCCTGTTATCTTCTGTTGTTGTGTTTCCCTCTCTCTCCCCCCCCCCCCCCTCTTGCCTCGCACTCCCTTGATTGCATGTTTTATGTGTTTTCTGTTTGTCTTTGTGTTTTATGTATTG
Organism: Myxine glutinosa; assembly: GCF_964187855.1. Lineage (NCBI taxonomy): Eukaryota > Metazoa > Chordata > Myxini > Myxiniformes > Myxinidae > Myxine > Myxine glutinosa. The sequence continues at coordinate 392,475,728 of NC_136261.1, forward strand.
CTCTTGCGCGAGCCTCGACTTTGAATCCCCAAAAAAAAAAGTGGACTTGTGTGCAGGTGAAGCTGATCTGGAAGAGGGAACTACTTTCCAAATGGATATTCCTCAAAAACCTTTGGAACTCAAATGCAGTATTCCGATTATAGAGTAAAACGATGCATCCACACAATAATCCAGCATTACTTCCCTGCATAACGCCCACCAACTAATGGCAGCAAATGAGACACCAGTTTAATGAACATCCAAGGCACGGCACACGCATAGATGGATTACGCTCTTTAATTCCACCATCCCAAAACCTCTTTCCTCCCTCTTCCAATCCCCCAATCACCTTCCCATTTTCCCTTTCCTACACATGCATATTTCATCTTTTAAATTTGCCTCTGAGTGTCCCAAACTCATCAACATGGTAATTCGTTCGGCCAGGTGGGCAGAGATTCAGAAGCGAAGTTCTGCTCCGTCGTTTGAATGTGTGAAATAATGTGGTTGGAGGGGGGGGGGGGGAGTGAGAGGGGTTGAGGTGGTGGAGATGATGCAGAGAAGGAGGTTGGAAGTGTTGTGTGTGTGCAGAAGACCAGATGGGGGACAGGGCCAGGAGGTTCGTAGGAGGATACATGCTGTTGCACCCGGGTGGGGATGAATTGAGTAATGGCGTAGGAATAAAAGTTTCGGGAGAGATCAGCAAGCAGGTGGTCAGAGTGGGACGATGGGAGTGATGGATAGTTATGGCATGGATGGTGGTTTCGAGGCAAATGGTGTGTTTTGTTGGTTATGTGGACCACAATCGAAGAGTACAAGGAGAGGGTGAGGGCCAGGTATGAGCAACGTAGCGAAGAAGCGGAAGGTTTGGAGAAGGAGTGGAAGTATGCAGGGGCATGCAAGGGAATTGCAGAAGTGTTGCGTGGAAGGACGTAGGAGAGGGTGCATTGTCGGGGGATAGAAACCAGGTATGGTGGACAGAGGAAGTAGCGAAGGCAGTTTTTATTTTTGTTTGTTTTTTGTATACAAGATCGAGGCTCGTGTAAGAGCTAACATAGATCACAAAAAGACAAACTGACACATAAAACATTTGACAAAAGGAGCAGGAGTCAAGATGGGAAGAGAGACGGAAGCACACAAGTACAACATTTGAGAGCAGGTACATCGGGTTTGGAAGTTGGTGAAAAGAAGGAGATTTGGATGAGGATATTGAAGATCAATGATAGAGGGAGATAGCCTGATGCGGGGTGCTACACCTGTATGGGCAGAAGAAGAAAGCAGCAAGAAAATATGTGGATAAGGCGAGGAATGATATGAAAGAGGATGTGTACAACAAGTTCGAAGATGATGGTGGGAGGAAGATTATCCATAAATTGGCTCGTGACAGGAATGAGGATAGGAAAGACATGAAGGGAGGGGCGGAGATGAAGGATAGAGGTGGAAGGCCAGTGACAGAGAGGGGTGCACGATTGAAGGTGTGTGAAGGATATTTCCAAGCTGTTGAATCATGAAGGAAGCAACAGTGAGCTGGAACTACATAGTTATGTGGAGGGAAAAGCAGATATCACAGAAGAGGAAGTGCGGACGGCATTGAAGAGGAGGAAAAAGGGAAGGAGCTCGGCGTTGATGAGGCATGTACACAAATTATAATTGCAGCTGGAGAAGTTGGAGTCAGGTGAACAAAGAGGTTGTTGAATGTACATATGAGAGATGGGTCAATTCCAGAGGAGTGAAGGATAGGGTTCATTGTTCTGATATGAAAGGGGATGGGGAGTCTTCAAGATCTGGGGAAGTACAGGGGAATTACACTCCTTCGTCATGTTATGAAGGTGCTGGAGAGGATTCTGGATGAGAGTATAAGGAAGAGTGTGGAGAAGCAGATCTGAGAAGGGCAGCAGGTGTTCAAAAGGGAATGACAGAACGGATGTTCATGCTGAGACATTGGTGGAGAGGAGGTTGGAGATGCAAGGTGAAATGGCATTGGGACTTGAGGATCTGGAGAAGGCCTATTGCACTGTCTCGAGAGAGAGATGGTGATGGCGACACTGAAATGGATGGGAGTGACAGATGCAGAAGTTAGGTTGGTGAAGGGCGGGATCGGGAGTGGTGTGCAAGGGAACAAAGGCAAGAGTTTTGGTTGGTCCTTGGATGTTGGAGTTCAATGTGAGCATCAATTTGAGGCAGAGACATCCTCTCTGTCCACTCCTGTTCATCATGATGATGGAGCTGGTAAGCAGGAAGGTAAGCATGAAAGATATTATGCGGAGAATATTGTGTGAGGATGATCTTACTGTTGTGGTGGAGAGTGGGCAGGCAATGCAGGAAGTACTGGGTGAGTGGAAGGAGGCATTTTTGAAACATGGGCAGAAAATGAGCATGGAGAAGACGGAGGTGATGTGGGTTGGGCAGAAGAGAAAATAAATGAATATCAGGTTGGAGGGGAAGGAGATCAGAGAATAGGTTTGAGTATCTGGGGGTTTGGAGGGGGGCAGTGACTGGAGATGGTAAGTCAGAGGCAGATGTGTGGAAGAGGATTCAAAGAGTAATGGCAGACATAAAAAATTTAATGAGATTGAAGGGAAGGTTCTGATATGGTGTGTACCACCGGACTGCCTTTTGGGTCTGGAGATGGTGGCACTGCAGAGAAACAACAACAGAAGCTGCAGATTTGCAAGAACAACTGAGTGGAGGATTGCTGGAGTGAAGAGGGTGGATAAAAGGAGAATGGATGAACTGAGGGAGGAGATTGGTGTGTACATGAGCTTAACGGGGACATTGGTGAAATGTCGGCTGAAATAGGCTCGACATTTGGTGTGGATGGGGAAAGAAAGAATGGCAAAGAAAGTGGGTTGAGGAAATAAGGTCGGAGGAGCTGTCTTTCCCTCGTGGTCCCCCTGTGCTGTCTTTCCCTCGTGGTCCCCCTGTGCTGTCTTTCCCTCGCGGTCCCCCTGTGCTGTCTTTCCCTCGCGGTCCCCCTGTGCTGTCTTTCCCTCGCGGTCCCCCTGTGCTATCTTTCCCTCGCGGTCCCCCTGTACTGTCTTTCCCTCGCGGTCCCCCTGTGCTGTCTTTCCCTCATGGTCCCCCTGTGCTGTCTTTCCCTCGCGGTTGTCAGCTCTTTCACGAGCCTCGATTCAGTATACAAAAAAAAAAAAAAAAGAGAGGTCGACTGTGGCTCAGGTGGGAGGATTGTGTGAAGAAAGATCTCAGTAAAGTGAGGGTGCAGAGAGTTGGTTGAAGATGGAGTGGAGGAGTATCATAGTCAAAGCAGCACAGGGGCTTGGTACCGTTGGACCTCACCCCTTACAAAGGGAAGAGGAGAACAACAACAACAACAACAACTCCCCACATTTTGTGAGCATGTGCAAAAGTTCCCGTTCCTTTTTATGTTCCGATATGCAGGTATTATGTTCTTGGGTTGTCTGTCCATTTGTCCAGCGCAATAACTTGTTGAAGGGATTTTTATTTTTTTTACCGAACTTGGGACAGGTATGAAATATGAAAACAAAATAGCATATGTGGTAACAAAATAATATAGTATCAAAATAATTATCGCCAAATAAGTAAAAACAAAAAGCTTTCAGCTTTCATATTGCAGATATCGATCCCTCATGTCATTGGCTCAACCTGACTAGATAATGGCTGTGATTAGCTAAATGTTGGTGATATGGAGATGGCACATTGCCCAGCCTGACCCTTGCCAAGGAACTGCTTCAGCAGCACCGACACTATATAACATTATAACAGTGTGCCACATCAAATGGGGTATTTTCAAAAAAAGGCATTGGAAAAGTAGCTTCCTCGTAAGGTTTGGAGCCAACTGTCTAATAAGCAATGTCTTATTTTGATACATGTGCTGGGAGGAGGTTGCAGTGAAGAGATGGACCAAATGTCCTGTGATGGTGCTGATTCTGTGATATTTAGATAATTTAGATAATAAATAACTAATGTATTGTGTTGGAGTGATGTGATAAACTCTGTGCAATGTCGGTAAATTCCAGAAATTTTTCAAAATGAATTTTCCAATCTTTATTTTCTTTAAATTGAATTAAATGCTTAAACATTGTTGAACACAAATCGCCTTGTTACTTCCACTAACCTACGGTGCAGCAGTACTTGGACATGTGAAATAGGGCGGTGCATTAGGGTGATTGAGAAGACTGCTTCATTAGCCCTTAAGATTTCTTTTAAACAATCTTTAACTTCATTTTTATATTTAAATTGATGTTCACATTAGTAGTGTAATAATGTTGCTTCTGGGACACCTCCGTTTAACATGGGAAATCCCTATCTAATGTCATTTACCCCCTTGTCTTTTTCAAAAATCATAAACACCTCTATTTCTCCCACCCTCATCTTTATAAACCTTTTGTCTGTAGTACCTATCCTTAATGTTGTTCATTAGACCACTCAAACACTACAAATATTTGTTTTCTCTTATAGACCTATCATCCTTCTTCTACATATCATCTGGCAGATTAATCTTTGACCCATTCACTTCCATATTAATTTTTCCCCTCCCTCATTGCCCCTAAACACCTATATTTCTCTCACCCTGTTCTTTACGAACCTTCTAACCTTTTGACATGTTATCCTTATTCATTAGACCACTTAAACACCTGTGATCCTTCTGACCTTATGGACCTTTTAACCTTTTACTCTTAATATCATCTGGTGAATCATCTTTGGCCCACTCAAACAACGACCCTACAAATATTTGTTTATGCGTGGGAAATAATTTAATTCTCTTGCCACTCTCTTCACCATCTAATATATTAACAAAAAAGATGTTTGAGTTTGGTTCTTTATTAAGATATTTTAACTGAGCTAAGATAAAATGGTAAACCTCCCTCAATGTTCTTGTTTGAGCGCCTTCAGTGCCACACACTTTTTGGTAGGCTCTGCCCACTTTTTGTTAAGCTCCGTCCACTTTTTGGTAAGCCACGCCCACTTTTGTTAAGCCACGCCCAGCTTTATACTAAGCCCCGCCCACTTTTTGTTAAGCCCCGCCCACTTTTTTACTATGCCCCTCCCACTTTTGTTAGGCTCCGCCCACTTCTGCTAAGCCCCACCCACTTTATAAACTCTTCAGCATTGTATCATTTCCAGGTAATACATTACATCATTTTCAGGGAATTTCCATCACATCATTTCCAGTTAAGACACGCCCAGGGAATTTCCACAGGAAATGACACACCCAGTCCTTATAAAAGGCACCGACCACACAGGCTTTTTCAAACACGCTTTCTGCTTCACTTGAGAATGGACTACTATGCCGAAATGGAATGGGATAACTTTGCTATTCCTTGGAGTCCTACTACCTGTGTAGAACTCAACCTTCAGATTGATGAACTGGACTCGAACCTCTTATCAATGGAGGTAAGTTTGTTTATTTATTTATTAATTAATTTAATTAATTATTTATTGAATTATTTATTTTAATTTTTTTTTTTAGATGAGACTCGTGTAAGAGTTAACAAAGTTTATTTTAATATTCATAGAGCTTGATTTATACAAATAAAAATATTGTATTAAATTAATACATTGTTATTTTCTTTCACAGGAAATTGTATCTGAGATACGAAATGAAAATTCTGCTTTTAACACAACTTGGGATGAAGTTATTTTTTTGTTTGAAGACATTTTGAACAACCAAGACCCCCAGAACGAGTTCTACCTTGATGACCCAGCCAAAGAGTTATACCTTGGAGATCCACAAAATCCTGAAAAAGAGTTTTACCATGATGATACTTGTTGTGAGTTATCAAAACAAAACCCACTGAACAAGTTCTACCTTGATGAGCCAGAATACAAGTCATACATTGGAGACCCACAAATTTCTGAAAATTGGGAAAGGGGAGTTCTCCCTGATGGTCCGCAGTTATACTATGTGAGACACATCATAGAAACCCTAAAAAATTGGGCAAGGAGAGTTCTCCCTGATGGTCCGCAGTTATACTATGTGAGACACATCATAGAAACCCTAAAAAATTGGGAAACGGGAATTCTCCCTGATGGTCCGCAGTTATACTATGTGAGACACATCATAGAAACCCTAAAAAATTGGGCAAGGAGAGTTCTCCCTGATGGTCCGCAGTTATACTATGTGAGACACATCATAGAAACCCTAAAAAATTGGGAAAGGGAAGTTTTCCCTGATGGTCCGCAGTTATACTATGTGAGACTTATCACGGAAACCCCCAATATTTCTGAAAATTGTGGTTCTACCTTGGGGACTTGGAAAGATGGTTATATTTTTGTAGACTCGGAATGGGGGTTTTGTTTTGATGACTCGGAATGTGATACCTATCTTGGAGGCTCAACAGGAATGTGGTTATACCTTGGGAACTTGGAAAGTTGGTTTTATTTTGGAGACTCTACCTGTGGGGTTCCTCTTGGAGACTCTTTGGATTCTAAAGCAATGAACAATGTTCTTTATTTAATGACGCTTGATTTAAGCAATATCAAGAAAGTTCGAGGAAGAAAATGCTGGAAAATTCTTTCTTTCCATTTCTACTTCTTCAAACTTGAAAGCCTTGAAAGACAGAATTGGAGGAAGAGGAAAAAAAGAAAAAAGAAATACGTATTTAAAAAAAGAAGAAAAGAAAGATTATGTTAGGGTTTGGGTGGGATTTTGAATGTGAGGGTTAGGGATGGGGTTGGGTTAGGGTTGGGATTTTGAATGTGAGGGTTAGGGTTGGGGTTGGGTTAGGGATGGGGTTGGGTTAGGGATGGGGTTGGGTTAGGGATGGGTTGGGTTAGGGTTGGGATTTTGAATGTGAGGGTTAGGGTTAGGGTTGGGTTAGGGATGGGATTGGGTTAGGGTTGGGATTTTGAATGTGAGGGTTAGGGATGGGTTGGGTTAGGGATGGGGTTGGGTTAGGGATGGGGTTGGGTTAGGGTTGGGATTTTGAATGTGAGGGTTAGGGATGGGGTTGGGTTAGGGATGGGGTTGGGTTAGGGATGGGGTTGGGTTAGGGATAGGGTTGGGTTAGGGATGGGTTGGGTTAGGGATGGGGTTGGGTTAGGGATGGGTTTGGGTTAGGGATGGGGTTGGGTTAGGGTTGGGGTTGGGTTAGGGTTTGTATATTATTATGACTCACTCACACATACACACACACAAAAGTTAAGCCCCAACTAAAAAGTTGTGGGATTCTGTGTTTGGGGTTCACAGATTTAAAAACGTATCCCCATTATACACACACAAAAGTTAAGCCCCAACTAAAAAGTTGTGGGATTCTGTGTTTGGGGTTCACAGATTTAAAAACGTATCCCCATTATACACACAAAAGTTAAGCCCCAACTAAAAAGTTGTGGGATTCTGTGTTTGGGGTTCACAGATTTAAAAACGTATCCCCATTACATTTTATTTATTTATTTATTATTTTCAAGGGTATTATCTGCTTACTTGTGTTTTTTGTAATTCTTGCGAGTAAAATGAACCCAAGATTTCTTCTCCATTTAAATCATATAATTTGTACGTCCAAGGGTTTGTAGCCATTACATCAACTATTTTAAATAATTCATTAGTCCATCTCTTTGTATAACCTTTCTCAAAATGGCTTTTCCATTTGTATATTCTTACAATATCACCAACTTTAAACTTGGGCTTTCTCAAATTAATCTCCTTTTCATATTCTAATTTTGTAAATGTTTCTGATGGTTTTGATTTTGTTGATGAATGAACTGTATTATTGTAATTATCTACAATATCCTGAATTAAATACACCCATTTTTGAGAACCGAGTTGTGTGAATTTTTTATATAATTTCTCTTTCAAAGTACGATTAAAACGCTCAATAACAACTGCCTTTCCTTCATTAAAGGTGCTGTATAATTTAATACCCTTCCCCTTAAGAAATTTCATGAATATTTTGTTGTAGAACTCTGTTCCCTCATCGGTCCACAGTTTCTTTGGTTTTCTTTTATCCCGATCAAATATTAGCTTAAAGGCTAACATTAAAGTATCACCCCTTTTATTTTTTAAAGGGACAACCCAGGCAAATCTACTCCTCAAATCAATAACGGTTAAAGCATACCTGTATCCCCTGTCATTATTCAATTCAATTAAATCAGCGGACCATATGTGGTCAGTGTATTTAGAATAAACCTTCCTTCTTTTAAACTTTGTGATTATAGGTTTGTGTAATTCTTCAGCCAAAAGCTCCTCAGTCTTGATGACATCATTAGAGCCTAATAGTTTTTTGAGGAATAACCAAGACCAAGTTTCAATTTAGCATTTATCAAATTTCTCACAATAAACCTATCAACTTTCTCTCTCAACATTGGATTTTGTATCAAAGACAAATTATACAACATTTCGCTGTCGGCTTTATGTTTTTCAGTCAACGTAGTGGTTTTCCCATAAGCAATATCATGCTTCATACACACTTCGTCAACCCTATTTGTAGGTTTAGACCAAGGTTTAGGATTGTCAGCCTCATCTAATCTTTTATCCAAGTTTGTTCCTGGACCACAGAAAGAATACCCTGGAAGGTGTAATTCTCCTGGAATTCCAGTTGTTGTAAATTTACTTCCTGACAGAAACTTTTGTATATCTCCTCCTCTTTTAGGTGAGATGAATTGGCACTTTTTAGAGCCACACACTTGACATATTCCTTTTTGATAAACTCTATTATTTTTAGCTTTAACATAAGAGATATTTTTAGATTTAGTTTTCTTTTTACATTTGAGACAATAACTCATATTTATTTATCAGAAAAATTCCGACAGAGTATCAAAACCTTTTTGGTTTTTAACATATACATTTCAATCTTTATTTTTAAAACATAAAGAATCCTAAGGAATGCCTTCACTCTCTCCTCCATTTATTTACAAATAAAACTAACTAAAGTCAATTACACCAACATCATCAACTATATAATCTTTTCCTTCTTCTTCTTCATCACCACTTTCTCGTTTAAACCTCCTCCCTGAAATTGTAGTAAAGGTTGTTTCCATTCTTTCAAATAATATTTTCCTGAGAATTTGATTTTCTTTATTTTCCTCCTCAGTGCGTTGAGTTTGATTTATTTGCTGTAATACCTTCAATCTTTTAATAATCTCACTGATTTCCATCTTTTTATATTTTTCCTCCCTCTCTCTTTGCTCCTTTTTCTCCCTCTCCTCCTCCTCCTTTTTCTCCCTCTCCTCCTCCTTTTTCTCCCTCTCCTCCCTCTCCCTTTCCTCCTTCTCCTTTTTCTCTCTTTCCTGCTTCTCTTCTTCAACTCCTTCCTCATCCCTTGCTACCCTTGAGTTTGAACCCCAAAGAATATTATACATATACTCATCTGGATTTTGAGATATTCTTGTATCTATAATTATTTTTCTCATAATAGGATACCAATAAGATTTGTTGACGATTTCTAAAAGAGTTTTATATTTCATAACTTTGAGCAGTTCATTTTTATTTAATATTTTAAACAAGTCTCTATTTGTGGGTTTAACAATATCAGTATAAGGCCAGTTTTTAATGACAAAATTCCCATGTATATGCTCCAAATCATAAGGTATGTAATACCGAGCACCCTTTTCTTGTAGGTATCCTTGAATACAAAAATTATAATTCTCTTGTAGTCTTCTTCCTGCCATTTATGTATCAGAAATATATGTGAGATTAATATTATGACAGGTAATACCACCCCATCTTCCCACTACCAAATCGGTTTGTATTCCCCGGCTTTCTATCCTTATCTCATTACCTTCCTTCTTTGTCATGCGAACCATCGCTATACTATCATATATTTTTATTTTCTTAAAATCACGTATTTGTTGTTTACTAATTGTACTTCCACATAAATCCTTATCCTCACCAAGTGGATAATATTCTTCTTTACGAGACTGATTTAAATCATGTAGGTCTTCTATGTTTATTGAAAAAGACCAATTATACCCTAAATCAGGCATATCATACCCCCATTTATTAATTTGCATATTAACTAAATGTCCTTCTTTATAAAATTCAATTGTAAGCAGGTAGTTAAATTCAATGAGGAAAGGTGTATGGTCAGTATAACCAGGTGTTGTGGTTGTAAATTTTACTTGTTTCACAAAACGTGCTGTTTTCTTTAAAGATATATATTGTGATAAATCACTGAATCTAATCAAGTCATTCGCATCTGTAGGGTTTGGATAATTGATTAATTTATAAGTATTCTTCATATTAATATTTTTACTTACACTATATTTTTGTCGTTCAGCCTGTGCCTTTGTATAATAATTTGATAAATCAATATCCTGAGAGGATTTTCCAAAGATAGAACCATCTTTTCCAACATAAGTCATTTATATTAGATTAAAAATGATATCATAAAAATTTTCATTATTGTTGAGTTGAAATAATACATATAAACATAATTGACCACAACATTTAGAATTAATTTCTTGAACTTGAAATGTTTGATAAACACCATTCTGTAAGAATTGTATTACTTCAACAGGTGGTGGCATACCATAACTATCAAAATAATATTTATCCTGACTATTATGAATACAAACCCAATGAGAACCATTCTGTGTGTCTAAATTCATAATAATATTCTTTGTATTCTTATTTATATGTATTAATTCATCTCTCATACAAATAACCACATTATCAATTTTTAGTGTTTTACAATACTTAGCTAGTTCTATATTTGACGTTGTATTCTTTCCAAATTGTTTAAACCATTTATCCATTTATTTATGAGAAAGATACAATCCATTACCCCGTTTAGTTAGTTTAACACCCGCTTGAGCGATAGAGGAAAGCATATCTCCAACCAACAATCTAGCTTTATCAGGTAGACTTTCAAGTTTTTGAGCAAAATCTACAATTACACCACTTCCACTAATTTGTTTCTCCAACTCCTTGTTATGTCTTTCCAATTCTTTTTGAGCTTTTAGTTGTGCCTTCCTTTCGTTAGCAGTTTTTACCGCTGCTGAAATACCACCAGTCAATGCTCCCGCCGCACTTAAACCAGCAAATAAAGGAATTAGAAACGGGAGAAATCCTCCTCTTGACTCGTCTATTGAATATTTCTTTAACATAGGTTTCGTCATTTTAATTTTAAGTGATCCAACATCATTTAGTGTTTTTACTTGTGTGTGTGTGAGTAAAACATCAATTCTTACAGCTCCTTTTCTTTGAATTGTATTAACATTAATAATACAAGGCTTTTGATTTTGAATACAAGATGTTAATTTATTAAGATTGATTTGATTAACATATACCCCAACCATTTATTTATGAGAAAAAACCTATGTGATATTAATCATAACACCATTATCTGTATTAATCTGTAATTCTGTTTCCTCCAAAAGCAAACAATATGCATTAACCTCTTCACTCTCCCCTCTTTCAATGTATAGAGAAGTATCCACTCGATTAGACTTTATAGTTTCCTTTTGAGAACTCAGGTCAATTGCGTAGATTGTATAAAGTTTTTGAAACGCAACCATATCCAAAATAGGATCATTATTACCATTACTTTCACACACCTTTTGGTAGGACTTGTAGGCTTCCGCATAATCATTTTTTTCCCAATCAATTTCCAATCTATCTCGCGGATAAAATGTGCCATCAAGAGAAACCCGAAGTTGTTTCACCTTAGCATTATCACTCAGCGCATTATTCTTATTAGTACCGTCCTCTCCATCTGGTTTTTTAAAAATGAGCCAGAGGTATCGTGGCTTTCCTTGAAGAACACCCAAATTCCAAGTGTAGGTAGTGTGTTCCAGTTTAACGTGTTGACATCTTCTTTTAAGGTATGATACATTTAGCGGTTTCTTTGAGTTAAGTCTTCTATTCAACATCTCTTCCGTTTTAAGATTAGGAGTATATTCACTGATATACCAACACAAATCATTAATAACAAATTTATTATTTTCTCCAAAAGCATTTTCATCCCCAAAAAGCAATCTATTTACATTATCATTCCTTTGTAGTTGAAATCTAATTTTAAGCCCATACAAAACTTTATCATAATCACAAAATCCAAATATACCTTTCAGAGGTACTGCTATGGTAAAACTATTCTCAGCTTTTGCGTCATCATTATACATTGACTTCCTTTGACTATAACCAGGGTCTGCGTTTGTACCCGTTGACATATCAGGAATAAAACCTTCAACAGCTCCCTTACCCATTCTATCACTAAACGAATATAGTGTAAATTTCATCATTTCAGATGTAGCAGAGACATAATCAACCGCTTCAACCTCTTGTGTTCCAATATACAGGCGGACACTGTCAAACATTTTCCAGAAGAAATCATTTACGAGTGTAGCATTAGTATTATTCGCAGCCTTAGTGAATTTAAATTTACACAGCAAGAAACTATCAGCTATATTCAAGTAAGTTTGTTGATTATTTATTTCAAAACTTTTTGTTCCGTTTGAATTCCAGTCTGTTCCTGTTATAGCATTTACCTTAAAATAGTCTTCCTTTTTAGTGGAGTTTGAAATGATAATCGTATCATCCAAATCATAGATACTATCAATCGCTTCCATACTTGTATTTATATAGCATTAAAATTGTTGAAACCCTGACCCAAGTATTTTAATGATTTTTTGTCGTTCTTGTGAAGATAGTTGAGTTTTACCTTTTTTTATTTCTTTGATTGCTTGTAATTTATGAGACTCCTTTTGAGCATCTTTTATACTCTTTATAGCACCCGCAACGGAGCCCACGGCAGAAGCAGTTGAACCAATTAGGTCTTTATGTTTAAGGATGGTTGAACCAATACCCATTAGAGTATCAATTATCCCATCTCCTTTATTTCGAAATTGATGACCTACACCTCGTTGTCTCTTAGGTTTATAGTATCCTCTACCCACATACCTTGTATAGTCTGGTGAAAGGAACATGCCCTCCCCTGTAATTATTTTATATTTTCCCAACTCGTGTTTTCTCACAATAACCATTATTTATTTATTGAAAAACTTCACGTAGGTGAATTCTGATGGATATAATTTCATCATTAAAGGATATCATACGATTATCTTGGTCGGTTATCCTAAAATTTACTCTGTATATGGTTTTTCCTGACACAGGTAAATAGACAAGATTTTTTGGTTCCATATTAAATTTATAACTAATCGGGGTTGAGTATGCACTGAATGAAAATATTGTATTTGTTCTTATTCCATCGTTATAAGCACCATCAATCAAATCACAATGAATTAATACTGAATTTATACCGGAGGATATTTGGATAACATTATCACTGTAAAACGTCCCGTTATTTTCAATCTTTTTTGAAGAGAAACCCAATAGCTCTCTAAACGAATTTTCAATCGTGAAATCAACTTTATAATTATTTTTAAGTTTAATAGTTGATTTTGAAGTGTGTTTTTGAATATCTATTACAATATTTTTTGGTTCATCACCTTTTTCTTTCATAAGGCGAGAGACTTCTGAAGATATTTGAGAAATCTCGTAAGCTCCAGGTGAAACGGTTATAGTTTTATATCCACTTCCTGGATTATAACTAAACTTGTTGTTTTTCTCTGTGATATTAAACAAGGTATTATAAGTTTCCATCGACAATAAAGATGCCTCATATGAGGTAAGGGGGTCAAGTTGTAGTGGGTAAGGGAATGAAGCTGTGTAATCGCTCGTTGTGAAATTAAAACTAAGAATTGTGCTTCTCATCTTATTTAATATCTAATAAAATATCTTTGTATTGACATTTATTAATTATTTTCATATTCATCAACTGATCTAAAATGGCTGAGGATTCATTAAAACAATTGTTGTTTCCCGCCTTCTTACTACCTAACAACAATAATAGCCTATTAACTAATTGTGATGGGTCATTTGGAAGAAAACTAACACCTGAACCAAGTTTACTTAAAGCATCAATAATATGTTTCTCCTTCTCATTCTTCTTACTTTTACCAGCAACAGAAACTCCATAATCAAGTGCATTTAACAACTCAATATATACCCTATCTTCCTCTCTTTCCATATCAAGTGGTTCCTCAAAATATTTTGAACCACTGAATCCGGGGTTTGTTAGAAGAAACATTAATCTTGGAGTTAATTTAACATTTGGTTGAGTAGAACTCAAGAACATCAATTCATCATTAAATATCAATACCTTTTCTTCCACAAGATGAAACACTGCTGGTTCTTCTGTTGGAATGAGACCTGCTCTGGTTTTTGAACCCGCCGAATATTCATTGTTTTGAAGAGCTTCCACAACATAATTAGGGGGTTGATTTACCTCCTCAAGTTTCCGAAATAATCCCTCGTCATCATATTCTAATTCACCAAGTTCTTGTTTTGTTATCTGACTAAAATCTTTGAGCATTTGAAGTTTTTTCGGAGTAAATTCTACCGTGGGAACTGTAGGTGAGTGTTGAGTTTTCAAAAGTGGTTTAAAGAATTTCTCTTGTTTTCTTTCAAAGGCTTCTTCACCAGTTAGTTTCTGTCTCCGTTTCTTCTTTATCTCTTCCTGTTGTTTAACAACTTTTGAAACTAATTGTTGATGTTCCTTAAACTTTCTTTCTCTTTCTTCGGTATTCATTTTCTGTATTTATTTATTAAAAAATATCATTTAGTATCTCATCTTGTTTCACAACAATATATTTATATTTTCCAATCGTGTGTTTCATATAATTTTCAAATTCTTTTTTACTACATAACGTAGAGCAATTATCTCTCCAAAAATTATTTACATCTATTGAATTTAACTTAAATAAAATAAAAGTATTGGCATTGTTTCTTATTGAGCGTCGAGGGAGTTGAAAATATGATTGACTAAGATATATACAATTACAAGAAGAATGTCTCCCTCTTGTATAGTAGCTATCCATTACTGTTTGGTTTCTCTCATTAACACAATCATCAAAGATGACGAGGTTCTTTTTTGATTTATCTAAATCTTGAGGTGAAGGTATATCATCTGTATTATCACTGAGAATACAAGTTATGGGTTTCGATTTTGATTTCTGTGTATCACAAAATAATTGTATTATATCTTCAATATTATAATCATTTAGTTCGTTTTGAAGTTTAAATAAACCGATAATGTCTTCCTTTTTAAGACCCGCATTAAAACCCTGTGAGAGTAGTTGATACTCGGGTTGAAAACTTGACTTTGTAAAAATTATTAAATTATCATAATCTAAAAAATTAGGACCAAGGAGCATCTTTAAAAGTAAACAGGTTTTCCCACATCCGCTTGAACCAACTATTAAACATCTCAATGAATTTGGAATGTTTTTATGGTTATTAAACTTTATCTTATTTTCCCAAACGGGTAAAAAATCATTCATTTATATATTTGGAAAACAAGTCATCTAACTTTTTTTGAGCTATTTTAGAAACTCTATATTTTATCCTGAGTTCGGGTTTAATTTCAAAATAATTCATTATTTTATTTATATAGTATCTTGTATTAACATTTCCATTAAAATTATTTTGAATAATAAATATCATTAAACCCTTATACATTTCCTCAATACAAAGAGTCTCTTTCCTTGTAAGAAATGGTGTATTATCACCATAATGCTTAACATTCATCTCTCTTATTAATCTTGTAAAGTAATTCATTTTTGGTTCTAATTTAAAAGAGTTATATGTTTTTTTATATTTCTTATTATCATTAATTAGAATATAATCACAGAATAAACATTGTTTATATGAACCCTCATTATTAAGCCCTATTCTATCACAAGCTGAACAATTCTCTAATTTATCATATGGAGAGTCTGGAAATTCTAAATATCCTTCAGAACTTATCATATTTATATAGTAAATTTTTACTTAAACTAAACGCAAGTTTATTCATTAATAAATACAATGTTTCAAAGCACAAAAGACAAATTTCAATCAATCTCTACTTCGGTGGAAGATACAGAAAAATATGTCAAAGATGTTAAATTGAACAAAGATAAATATGGAAATTTTTGGGTAAAACCAGTTATGGAAAATAACATGAGCCCCTCTATTTCATTTAAAGGAAGAGCTCTAGCTATACCTGGAAAGACATCCATTAAAGTAAATCTAACAAAAGTTTCTCCTCTACTCCTGGCAATTTATTCAAAGCTTGAAAAAGTGATTGACCACGATACTTTGAAAAAGAATGATAAGACCATTAATAATTCTAGAGGAGACATTTGTATTTTCTTTAATAATCCAAAGGGTGTAGATCTAAGTAAAATGAATGATGTTAATATTTCTGGTGAAATGTCATTTCGTTCTATGATAGTTAGAGATTATTTAAAGATAACTTTTGATATAAAAATTGTAGAGATTGAATCTGTTAATGAAAGAAAGTATATAGATATTGATGGGAATATTTTTCTTGCTAATTAAATATGAGTCAATACAGCAGTGAAGATTTTACTATTTCATTGAACTCAGACGATAGTGATGATAGTATTTCATTGAACTTGGACGATGGTGATGATAGTATTTCATTGAACACAGATGATAGTTATGATACTAATAGTTTGTGCTCAAATGATAGTTATGAGAGTAGCTTTATTGATGACTCTGAGTATGATTCTGAGTATTCATGTGATAGTTATGACTTAGATGATTCTGAGTGAAAAAGTGTTTTAGTTTAAGCACAGCAATATATATAAAACGGAGCTGTAAAGCCCAAAAGTGTTTTATTTTAAGCACAGTGATATATATAAAACACCACGTTTTCTCACGCTATAAATATGGTTTATTGTGATACTTGCGAGAAGGAAGTAAAATATTATAAACAACATATTCTCACCACAAAACATACATACAACATTTTTAACAAACTTTCCCCTCTTCCACCTGAAACAAAACACTGTTCTACATGTAATAAAAATATCCTCAAGAAAGGCTTCAAAATACATCTTAAAACAAATCTACATTTATCAAATTTTATCACAACTAAAAACTCTGATGGAGCATTCAAAGGACATATTAAAATAAGAGTCTTTAACTTCAAACCTCCTGAACCAGTCTATAGTTGATGCTGTAGAAATAGTTAAACCTGCTGTTCAAACGTTGATTGAAAAAACACTAAAGGAAATGAAACCACTTAAATTTTATATGGGAGTAAAATTAGAAATGACAAAGGATGAAGGAGTTATAGATGCACCATACATGAGAACTGAGCCACACTTTATATCTTCATATCAAGATTTTAAAACATCAGGAGTCTATGATGAACTTATTAAACAAGAGCAAGATGTGGATAATTCAATCGTAGGAAGTGGATTCAATATAGGAAAAATTATTTACATAGACATTCATATTCTTAAATCAGATCCTCTAAAAGCTTCTTCTTACATTGATTTACCCAGTGTTATCAAAAATAGAAAAGCAGTTATCAATATCAAAAATAAAGACAATAAATGTTTTCTCTGGTCTATTTTAGCACACTTACATCCTCCACATTTTCATGATGAAAGAGTATCTCATTATAAAAAATATGAGAATACATTAAATACGAAAGATCTAAAGTTTCCGATGACTTTAAATGATATTCCTAAATTTGAAAAGATGAATAATTTATCAGTTAATGTTTATGGTCTAACAGAAACAAACAACATTCAGGTTTTAAAGCTTTCTGACAATTGTAAACAAACTCATATTAATCTTCTATATTTTAATTCAGACGAAAATTCACATTATACATACATCAAAGATATTGCTAAATTAATAAAACCAC
Organism: Myxine glutinosa; assembly: GCF_964187855.1. Classification (NCBI taxonomy): domain Eukaryota; kingdom Metazoa; phylum Chordata; class Myxini; order Myxiniformes; family Myxinidae; genus Myxine; species Myxine glutinosa. The sequence continues at coordinate 392,493,346 of NC_136261.1, forward strand.
AAGTCTGTAAGAGAACAAATAAAATATATATTTGTTTGCGTTGTCTTAACTTCTTCAATTCACAAGAAAGATTAGATAAACATTCAAATTATTGTGGCGAACATAAATCAACGGTAATCAATATGCCTAAAGAAGGCTCAAAGATCACATTCAAAGATGAAAATAAAAAGATCAAACATCCATTTGTTATATATGCTGATTTTGAAAGTATTTTAGAAAAAATTGATACTGCTTCTCAAGATCCAAAAGAATCATACACAAATAAATATCAAAAACATACTCCTTGTGGTTTTTGTTATTATATCAAATCATCCGTTGGTGATAAATATAACAAGTTAGAGATGTATAGAGGCTCAAATACCCCAGAGGAGTTTGTGAAACGGCTAGAAAAAGACTGTGTTCGATTAACCAAGATAATGAGAGAAACCAATAAACCAATGTCCTTAACAAGTAAAGAAAAAAGGGAATTTATAAAAAACAATGTCTGTCATATTTGTGAGGAGAAAATTGGTAAAGGTCTAAAGGTTAGAGACCATTGTCATCTCACTGGTAAATATAGAGGTCCGGCTCATCAAAGTTGTAATATTAATTATCAACTCCCCTCTTTCATTCCTGTCTTTCTTCATAACAACGCTCATTATGATACACATCTATTTATCAAGGAACTCTCAAAGACTTCTGGAAGTATCTCAGCAATTCCAAACACGGATCAGAAATACATTTCATTCACAAAAACAATTCACACATCTCCTATTACTCATATCAGATTTCTTGATACATTTAAATTCATGGCAAGTCCATTGGTTAACTTGGTTCAAAATCTAAAAGAGTTTCCATGTCTTTCAGAGTATTTTTTAGATAAAGATTTTCTAACACAAAAGGGAATTTACCCCTATGACTATATGGACTCATTTGAGAGATTCAATGAAACACAACTTCCTTCAAAAGAAAATTTCTATAACAAATTAAATAATAGTCATATATCTGATAAAGATTATGTACACGCACAAAATGTTTGGGAAAAATATAACATCAAGAATCTTGGCGAGTATCACGATTTGTATCTCAAAACTGATGTGCTTTTATTGGCCGATGTATTTGAAGCCTTTAGATCTGTTTGTCGCACTGGATATGGATTGGATCCTGCTCACTACTACACAGCACCTGGATTGGCCTGGAGTGCGATGTTGAAAATGACAAAACAAGCTTTGGATTTGATAACCGATGTTGATATGCTTTTGATGATTGAAAAGGCAAAAAGAGGTGGAATTTCACAAGTCTGCTCGAGTAGATACGCAAAAGCAAATAACAAATATCTTCCAAATTATGATCCAACGAAAGAGAGTTCTTACTTGATGTACTATGACGCGAACAACCTGTATGGCTGGGCAATGTCTCAGGCTCTTCCTTATGGAAAACTTAGATGGGTAAAGGAAAAAGACTACAAAAACGTTTTACAAGATGTATGTATCTCTACACAAAAAGAATTGGATGAAGAAAAAGTTGGTTATTATTTTGAAATTGATTTAAAATATCCAGAGGAACTCCATAACCTACACAAAGATCTCCCATTTGCTTGTGAGAAAGAAAGTCCAAAGAAAGAATGGTTGAGTGATTATCAACGATCGTTTGATATAGGTGAATCAACAGAAAAATTACTTACTACATTATATAACAAGAAAAATTATGTTCTACACCAAAGAAATTTGCGACAATATTTATCAAAAGGTCTAAGAGTAGAGAAGATCCATAGGGTTCTAAAGTTCAATCAAAGTCATTGGTTAAAGGGGTACATTGATTTTAATACACAAAGAAGAACAGAGTCAAAAACAGATTTTGAGAAAGACTTTTATAAATTGATGAATAATGCGGTCTTTGGTAAGACTATGGAGAATGTGAGGAAAAGACAAAATATCAGACTATCAACATCTTGGGAACAAGCATCAAAATTAATTAATAGACCGAGTTTTACTCGAGCTGAGGTCTTTACTGAGAACTTTTGTGCGATCCATTTGATTAAAGAGAGTATTGAAATGAACAAACCTATTTATATTGGAACAACAATTCTTGATTTATCAAAGTCATTAATGTATGATTACTTTTATAATAACTTGAGGAAGAAATATCAAAATGATGTTAATCTACTTTATATGGATACAGATAGTTTTATTTTGAAAATTAATACCAACGATGTTTATTCAGACATGAAAAGAGACATTAATATCTATGACACGAGTAATTACAGTCCAGAGAGTGAGTTGTTCTCTTCTAAAAATAAAAAGGTGATTGGAAAGTTCAAGGATGAATTAGGAGGAAATGTTATGAGTGAATTTGTGGGATTGAGGTCAAAGGCTTATGCTTATAAATACATTGTGAATAACGTTGAAAAGACTGATAAGAAGTTAAAAGGTGTAAAGAAAAATGTTATTAAAGAAACAATAAACTTTAAGGATTATTATAACTGTTTAACAACAAAGAAAGAAGAGTTTAGAAAGATTAATGGAATAAGAAGTTATAAACATCAATTATATTCAGAAGAGATAAATAAGAAAGCATTGGGGGCTTTTGATGATAAGAGGTTTATTTTAGAAAATGGAATTGATAGTCTCCCTTATGGTTATATAAGTATATAAGTGATAAGATATATATAAGTGATAAGATATATATAAGTGATAAGATATACATAAGTGATAAGATATATATAAGTGATAAGATATATATAAGTGATAAGTTAAAAAAGGGGGGGGGGGGGGGTTGGGGATTTTAACGGGCTACCGCCGCCTTTTTTACTATCTATCTATAATTCCAGTAATCTCTGTGTGTCTGTGTGTCTGTGTGTCTGTGTGTCTGTGTGTCTGTGTGTCTGTGTGTCTGTGTGTCTGTGTGTCTGTGTGTTTGTCTGTGACCGCTGTTTCTCGACAACCACGGGTCCGATATACTTGAAACTTGCCAGGTATATTGCTGGGGACCCGAGGATGTGCCTTTTCAAGGTTTGTAATTAATCGGACAAGTACCTACCGAGCTATGTCCAAAAAACGCTTCAACCAATCAGAGAGCAGCGAGCTATCACGTGTGCCGAACCGTTAATGCAATGCAAGCGTTAATGCGTTAATGCAAGGCTTTTCTTTTTTTCCCTCTTCTCTTTCTACTTTTCCTTGCGATTAAATTGCAAACAGCCAAAATACGTTGGCGCTAATTGAATAATTGGCCATTAACACTAAAATAATCGTAACTGCGATATGCCAACTTCCGGACAGTGCAGCCTTCCATGTTGTTGTTGTTTGCAGCAGCGATTCATCCTAACTGCGATTTGCGAACTTCCGGACAGTGACGACTTATCTTCCGGCAGCCAATCACAGAACGCTCTGTTGCGTAGGCGTGGCCGATGTGAGACGAGCGGAGCTGAGCGCGTTACGAGCTGACCGCCATTACGGTACGTAATTCGATTTCTTATGCGCATTATTTCTCCCAATTCAGTCAGAGCGAAGGGCGGAAGCGAAGAGCGTTGCTTTTTTTGTTTACGGGCGTACGGGCGGGGTAGAGCGTACGGGTAGCGTTTTTTTTTTTTTTTTTGGCCACGGAACGGGCACCCACGTACGGGCAATGCCCTAGTTATATAAATGATAGAACCAAGTATCAACCAGACTAAAGAGTGGAGGTGTAATCAACCTTGGTATATAAATGGAAAACATAATGAATGTGAAAAATATCAAATAGGTATAATTGAAAAGGCAACTGGTAAAAAAGTTCACAAAACAAATAAGAGAATTAATTTAAATACCGGTGAATTGGGTAAAAAAGATGGAAATATTTTTGAGTGGACGGAAAACTTTGATGGTTGTCAGGAAAATATATACTTTAATTTAAAAATGGTATGTGGCACTGGAGGCGCTCAAGCAAGAACATTGAGGGAGGTTTACCATTTTATCTTAGCTCAGTTAAAATATCTTAATAAAGAACCAAACTCAAACATATTTTTTGTTAATGTATTAGACGGTGAGGAGAGTTGTAGGAGAATTAAATTATTTCCCACGCATAAACAAATATTTGTAGGGTCGTTGTTTGAGTGGGTTATATTCACCAGATGATATTAAGAGTAAAAGGTTAAAAGGTCCATAAGGTCAGAAGGATCACAGGTGTTTAAGTGGTCTAATGAATAAGGATAACATGTCAAAAGGTTAGAAGGTTCGTAAAGAACAGGGTGAGAGAAATAGAGGTCTTTAGGGGCAATGAGGGAGGGAAAGAATTAATATGGAAGTGAATGGGTCAATGTTTGAGTGGGTCAAAGATAAATTGCCAGATGATATGTAGAAGAAGGATGATAGGTCTATAAGAGAAAACAAATATTTGTAGTGTTTGAGTGGTCTAATGAACAACATTAAGGATAGGTACTACAGACAAAAGGTTCATAAAGATGAGGGTGGGAGAAATAGAGGTGTTTATGATTTTTGAAAAAGACAAGGGGGTAAATGACATTAGATAGGGATTTCCCATGTTAAACGGAGGTGTCCCAGAAGCAACATTATTACACTACTCACATTCCATGACGTAACATGTTCCATGAAGTCTCAAGAACGTTCTCAATCTCATTTCCCTGCAAAAGATTGATGCTGATTTGTACACAGGTGATGTCTTTTCTGGAAATGTGGAAGGCAGACAATATAACGATTCCTCTGCCAAAGCAGATTCAAAATGTGCTTCTGCGAAGGAAGGTTCAGATGATATTCACATGACAAATGGAAGTGCTTCCTGTTTTGCAACTGGTGAGTAGAAATGTAAAAAATTAACATTCAATCTTTGATGTTGAAAAAATATATAATTTTCGGAATATTGTTAAATATTTTGATTTTGATAAAAAAAAAAGAAATGTGTTTTTTGTTTCTGTAGAACAATCCAGAAGTAATATGGGACAATTAAGGTCCAGTCGCAGTTTGACAGTGATGAAGAAGCCATTTTTGAAGAAACAATCACGAAATCAAGACCCACTTCCGATAAAATTCAAGTGCCTGACTGGGCCTCGCAACACCAATATTAATATTGAATTAAACAAACATGAAAAGGTTCCAGAAAGGCAAATACGTTATAAGTGTAATGTGTGCAGAATGGATTTTGCTTCAACAAGTTACCTCAAAATACACATGAGGATTCACACTGGAAAACACCCCCACAAATGCTCTGTCTGTGGTAAAGGTTTCTTGACAAAAAGTAATTTGAATCAACATACGAGGATCCATACAGGAGAGCGACCACACAAATGCTCGATGTGTGACAAAGGTTTCTCTCATAAACACAATTTGAAAATACATATGGGGATCCATACAGGAGATCATCCTCACAAATGCTCGATATGTGATGAAGGTTTCTCTCATAGCAGCAGTTTGAAATTACATATGACGATCCATACAGGAGAGCGACGTCACCAATGCTCGATATGTGATAAAGGTTTCTCTCAAAAAGGCAGTTTGAAATTACATATGAGGATCCATACAGGAGAGCGACCGCACAAATGCTCGATATGTGATAAAGGTTTCTCTCAAAAAGGCCATTTGAAATTACATATGAGGATCCATACAGGAGAGCGCCCTCACAAATGCTCGATATGTGATAAAGGTTTCTCTCAAAAAGGCAGTTTGAAATTACATATGAGGATCCATACAAGAGAGCAACCTTACAAATGCTCGATATGTGATAAAGGTTTCTCTCATGGCGGCAATTTGAAATTACATATGATGATCCATACAGGAGAGCGACGTCACAAATGCTCGATATGTGATAAAGGTTTCTCTCAGAGCAGCAATGTGAAATCACATATGAAGATCCATACAGGAGAGCGACCCAACAAATGCTCGATATGTGATAAAGATTTCTCTCAAAAAGGCTATTTGAAATTACATATGATGATCCATACAGGAGAGCGACGTCACAAATGCTCGATATGTGATAAAGGTTTCTCTCAAAAAGGCTATTTGAAATTACATATGACGATCCATACAGGAGAGCAGCATCACAAATGCTCGATATGTGACAAAGGTTTCTCTCAGAGCAGCACTTTGAAATCACATATGAAGATCCATACAGGAGAGCGTCCTTACAAATGCTCGATATGTGATAAAGGTTTCTCTCAGAGCAGCAGTTTGAAATCACATATGAAGATCCATACAGGAGAGCGTCCTTACAAATGCTCGATATGTGATAAAGGTTTCTCTCAGAGCAGCAATTTGAAATCACATATGAAGATCCATACAGGAGAGCGACCAAACAAATGCTCGATATGTGATAAAGGTTTCTCTCATAATAACAGTTTGAAATCACATATGAAGATCCATACAGGAGAGCGAACCAACAAATGCTCGATATGTGATAAAGCTTTCTCTCATCAAGGCAATTTGAATAAACATATGAAGATCCATACAGGAGAGCTGAAATCTGAAATACCAGGATATGAAAAAAGATGTGATGTCGATTTTGAAATTGATGAAATCTGCAATTGTACCATTGATAGTCGGAGCCACAGGGAATCCGGATCCTCAGCGATGTAAGTGATCCTCAGCAGCAGGCAAGGTATTCTGTGAACCAGCAAGGAGAAAGCTATCATGAAAGCATACAGTGCTTTGGGGATATACCTTGTCATACAACCTCTCAGAGTACTATCTGTAATCCATGACAACCAGCCAGCATCCCACACCCCTTTATGAAAACCATACAGCTGGCTGTCACTAGAATGTCCACAACAATGAATGCAAATTGCTGCCAAAAGACAACAATGCTAACCTCAAAATGCTAACCCCATCTGATCAAGTTTAAAGAAAATTACAGCTTATAAAAAAAAAGTAAAATTTATTAGATTCTCCATATTCTCAAAATCGAGAATCTTTGTAAATTTGATGCCAAAAACGCAAATGATAACTTTATCTCTCAAACTGATCTTGGATCTCATCGTGCTTCTTTCAGGGTCTTCCTGAGGTTTACAGTTTGTAATTCTTGTCTCTGTCCTTGCCATGTATCCAGCCAAGTTCCATTTGAGTTTTTTGATTGTGACCAGTGTTTTGAATTTTGTTTTCTTTCTGATTTAGTTGTTTTTCTTGTCCCTTTTTGGTTATGCTCAGATGGCATCTTTCCATGGCAGCTTGAACATTAATTTTTCCTCAATCTTTGCTGTAGTCCATGTTTCATTATGTGTGATATGGGGAGAACACCCTTGTTGTAAAATTGTTTATAGAAGAATCCTGCCGATGCATTTCATGAAACTTGAATTTGTGAAGGATTTCACGATAAAGAGAGGTCCTCAAAGTACAAATGCACTGTCTGTGTTATTGGGAATATTGTCGTATGGTTTGCCCAGTTAAGACCGAGCGTTAGCACGGATGAATCGAGCTTTAATGGAGGCGTTTATTCAAATCAATGGCAGATCGACACACGGGCCGGGGGATTGGGGGAGGATGCCGCGCTTACTTTTTCGGGCCTGACAATGTCTTCTCCCTGCAAATTATTACCTCTACCCGAGACGGAGATAAAATGTACAACAAGAAATATTTATTATCGGAACGGAGAACAAGGAAACGCGACGGAAGAAACTAAAACCTAAGTTGGGACGTCCCCGCACAGACTTCAGATACGAAACAATGGGAGAGGAATCATAAAATAAATGTCTTGTCGTGTTGTGGAATGTGGTGCGTCTTATCTGTCTGCTGTCCAGGCCCCAAGCTCGCGTCCGGACGTGGCTCCGGTTGGCACGAACACCCCTCTCTGCATGGTCCGTCCTGCGCCACACAGCACGCAGGCACCAGGAGGACGAACAACAGGGGAGGATGATCCCAGATATTACCCAGCCTCCAACACTTTGATCCGACACACCTGGATCAATAATGGTGCCACTGATGTCAGTGACCACCACAGCATCACAAAATGAACCCTTAAATTTGCATCTTCCCTCAGATTACCCATGCCAAATATTTCTCACATTTTACTAATCTCACCAAAGAAGGGTGCTTCTCCATTCACATGCCAGCCGAGCCTGGCCCATATGCTCGGCACATGACACATTCCCAATTCAACACTCCCATGGCTCTCTTTCCAAGCCAAGAGTACACAAATCATAACGGAACATCTGCGGAAGGTCATTCTCACACCATCACGTTCCACAGATGCCCCAATGGTTGTCCGGCAGGCTATGTCCATCCCTGTCCATGTGGATCGACCCACGTCCATAGACCAGCACAGCATGGCAGGTCATCACATGCTGACTGTCTCAGGGAGAGGGTGTCAGGCCGCATGCCTGGGCGGTCACCACATCAGGCCCATGTTGGCCGTCTACAGTGCCACCATCAAAGCGCGACCCACAACACCTCCCCCGAGTTGTCCTCTTAATACGCCATCCTAGGCCTATGAGAAACCACCTCAGACCCCCTGGAGGTCGTAACCCCCACCAGGGTCTGGTGACCATACCTGCCCGAGCCACCCGCTTGGGCGGCACCCCGATGGACAAGGGACGCCACACTCCACCAGACCCCCCGTGGGGCCCAGGTCGTATCACGACACCCATGGTCGAACCCCACGTCCAAATCTCGCCAGCACAGCCCCCCAGCTGGCTGGCATACCCAAATTTTGAAAGGGGCAAATTTTCCCCAAGGCCACCCCCAATTACCTTTCCTGGTCCATATTCCACAGCCCGGGGACCAACTCCCTCCAAGGCTGTGCCAAATCAAATGCCCATTTAAACAGAAATTTATTTTTCCTTTTAAAAATTTTGATTTCCCATGCCAAACCGCAGCTGCAGGTAACAACCCCTCCAGGTTGTTCTGCCCCTCCCTGCAGCTGTTCCAAATTCCCTACGGGGATTAAATTCTCCAAGGCTCTATCTCCTGACTCCCAGGTCCAAATCCAGCTCGGAGTCAACACACTCCCCCTGCTGGTTATTCAATTTCGGAGCCTCTGGTACCCAATTGGTGTGCATGGTGAGGGTCCCCTCAGTCACTTCAACCTCCTCCCTGTACCGACTGACCTCAACCCACAAACTCCTTTGGACATGGTCAACCTTGTCCTCCATGGGACTGTCCCAGGTCCCCAACCGCTGTGTCACATCATGCTCATTATTCACATCAATCATTTCTGGCCCCCACAGGTCTCCATCATTGCACACCCGGTCCGGTTCCGCCACACGGACCCCCAATACCTCTTGCTCTGCACAACTGCACCTGTGCAGCAAGGATCCCAATCCATCCCCCAGTCGCTGTGTTGTGACATCCACCCGGCGCCGATAACTTCCCAGGCCTTCATGTATCCAACATTCCTCATTAAAATTTTCACATTCCCCATTCACCTCCAAACATGCAGGCTCCCGTTTTAATTTGATTCCCATTACATTTCTCTGCTCCGGTGCCCCATCAGCACAATTATTTAGTTCTTCCTTTGATTCATTCGTCCATTCCTTAAATTGTGCAATCTGGGCATCCAGTTTGCTATTCATTTGTTCATAATGGGCATTCATGTCATTCCTCATTCCCTTGAAAAAACTCATCATCTCGACCTGGAAAGCGTTCGGGACCGTCTTGACAGTGGGGAAAGCTCAATCACTATGCTTTTCCCCAGCATTCGGCCCACTTCCAATTCCAACGGCATTTCCCTCACGCGCGTCCAGGTCGGCGTCCGCCATTGCCCCGTTGGCTAACGCGTTTCACGCTTGCATATTTTACCTCAAGAATAAAAGAAGAATTTAAATTTTCGAACCGCAATTTCGCGTTTCGCACACACCAATTGACTAAAAAATCTTTTATAGCACCTCCGACTATGAAAATTTTTGCGTCCGAATGCCGGGCGCGATGTACGCCCGACCCTGTCGATCTCGCCCTTGGACAAAAAGTTGGCTGTCGGGTCCGTATCTCACTCCTTGACTCCAGTTGTCGTGTGGTTTTCCCTGTTAAGACCGAGTGTCACCACGTTTGAATCGAGCTTTAATGGAGGCATTTCCTCAAATCAATGGCAGATCGATGCACGGGCCGGGAGATTGGGGGAGGATGCCACACTTACCTTTTCGGCCCCGACGATGTCTTTTCCCTGCAAATTATGAACTCAACCTGAGACAGAGGTAAAATGTATGACAATAAATATTTATTAACGAAACCGAGAACAAGGAAACGCGACGGAAGAAACTAAAACCTAAAGCAAGCTGTTCATCAAACCAGTTGAAAGCCTTGTATGGCATATACCATCATGACATGACTGCACTTCATGCCATCACTGATTGCTGCCAAGTTAAAATTAACTTTTTTTTACTAAACCAGTTTTACTAAACCAGTTTTTTTACTAAAATTTTACTTTTTACTAAACTTTTAATTAACTAAACCAGTGTTGGACAAGGCGAGTGTTCGTAAAGATATTCAGAATCTGCATGCTAGATATGTCACAGCTCCAGCGGATAAGGCTGCGAATGATTTTGTGGAGGTTTTATGAAGAGAGTTAGGCTTCGATACGGTGCCTTCACGAGCATAGGAAATAGCACGAATGTTCCTTGTCATGGGTCGCTCCAGGATATTATCTCTGAGCAACAGGAAGTTTTAGTTAATAATTTCAGTATTAAATAAATGTAAAGAGGTGAATCTTTGTATTCCTTGGATTTTCTGGATCCCAATGTTTCATATGAACCCACACAAGTATAGGTTTTTTTGCTGGTTCCAGGCAATGTACCATCAAACGGTTATTGGTTATACCGTAGTTAACTGAGGATTAAAAGTTGTTAGGGAACAGTTCAGGAAATATTGTTTGGCAATTGAGAAGAATTCTGGTGTGAACACTTTCTGGAGCATTACTTCTACTTTGGAGTTCTTAGATAGGAATAGATGCTTCAATATCAAGTCAGTTGAGGTTTTTGATTTTTCAACTTCATATACAAATTTGGATTTAGCACAAGTAAGGGATTCACTCTTCAAAATAATTGACATGGTTTTTAGCTCTTTTAATAAGCTTTTATGTGTCAGGTTTGATGGAACATTCTTTTCAAAAAATAAATACTCAGGTTTTCATTGTTTTGATAAGCAGAAGTTTAAGGATGCTGTTAATTTTATTTTGTTTCATACTTTTGTGGGATTATGTTTCAACAGTTTAAGGGTATTCCCATGGGTGGGAATTGCAGCCCCCTTCTAGCGGACATTTTTCTTATTTTCTGTGAATTTTCATTTGTGCAAACACTGATGAAGGTGAAAAAGTAGGATTAGTTCAAATATTGTCTCGTACGTGTCGTTATGTCGATGATATTTGTGTGGTTAATAGACAGGTCAAGATTTGAGAAAAATTGCATGTTGTCGGAATTTCATGTTAAAAGTGGGCAAACAAGTTTTTTAGGATAATTTGAGGATGCTGAATTCAAAAAAATTGTTTACCAGGCTGAATGTTGAGATTTTGACCCTCAAATTTGAAAAAAGAAAATGGCCACCATTTTTCATCTTTTTTGCCTTATAACTTGGCTTCTAAGCATTATTGAAGTTTTAAAATGGTGGCAATACCGATGTTTGTGATACCAAGGATTCCAAATATGTCACCTAAGTTGTATCTAGTTTGGTTTATCTGCCACCTTGAATTCCAAGATGGCCGCCATTATTCACCAAATGCATTAATCAGCCCATCGGCATAAATAACACTTATGTTTAAAATGATGACAATACCCATGTCTGTAATACCAAAGCTTCCCCCCCCCCCCCCCCCAAAAAAAAGGAAGCTTCCACATAAGTTGTAACCAGTTTGGTTTGCCTGCCATCTTGAATTCAAAGTTTTATGATAAATTAGTATGACGTGAAATCATTATTCAAAGTACATACACTAACTAGAACGACACTCAGTAGAGCTCATACTCCCGCCATGGATCAAGTTGGAATAGTACGATTTCACAAAAGTTTGAGGGAGTAGTTCAGTGACAACACAAGACAAGACAGACACTGCACAGATATATATTTAGAAGATAATTATATATTTAGATATAAATATGGAAGATAATGTAAAAAAAAAAAAACAAGGTAATTTCACTTACATTTTCGGATTCAGCGTTCAATTCCATATAGGTGAGTGTATTTTGAGGCACGTGTGACTTCAAATAAAATTGTAAGCCAGGAAAACGTTCGTTTCATTCCTTAGAGATACAACATGTAAAACTGGCCCAAACGTGAAAACAAAACTCGCTCATTTTAAGTCATACAAGCGAATGCGACCTCTCATTCTTCTGGGAAGAATCCCGTGCACATGCTTGTCACACTTAGAAGTCACCGAAGTCTTTATAAGTTCATCAAATACTGACACCGCGATTGACATTCGCTGAGGTAAATGTTGATATCTCTTCTGAGGTAAAAAAATAATAATACAAATAAACAGTTTTAAAGCATTATACGGATCAAACGATACATTTTATGAAACGGGGAAACCTAATACACACTTTGGTTTTAAAATGACAGAATATGTCTTTATTAGAAAGAAAAAAAAAAGAACATTGAAGACGACGCTGCCAAAACAAATACACCGCTCTATCGCATAACCACGAGTTTAAACTACATTTACAACAAATATGAAAACTATTTTCATATCACAATGTTAAATATAGAATATATAGAAGATAATGTCAAAAAAAAATGAGCCCTAACTTCCAATGGTAAAAAAATCCTTCAAAAAATTCCTGGATCCAGAATAATATCCTGAGCTTCACCAAAAACTAATCAATTCTTCCTTATACCAAGGGCAATCATCCCACCAACCTTCATTCAAATCCGTTCAGAACTTTTCCAGATATCTTGCGCGCGCGCGCGCACACACACACGCACACACACACACACACACACACACACACACACACACACACACACACACACACACACACACGATCGAATGCATTACTCCCTCGTGGGAGTAATTAAGCACTTGCTACCTCTTAAAGTAGATGCCAGCGATCCTGGCAGATGAAGGTGAATTTGGACGTGTCCATTTTGGGTACCGCGGTATGATTTGGTTTGAACTTCAGCAACGCTTCAGAGAGATCATAGGTTGATTGCTATGTGTCAATGATAATTAAAATCTACCCATTGTCCATCAAATCAATACTTAACATACACCAGAATGGTATCTTGCACCCGGTACCCGGGATCGAGCTGCAAAGTAGCTGAAATTTACTTTCGCAGTGCTTTACCTGTGCAATACCCCTCATTTACCGACGTGGAGTTTTCGATACAAAAGGTCAATATTGGAAACAGTTGTTCTGGAAAACCAACACCTTGCTTTGTTCTGTAGTACAGTAGGGTGTTTTGTATTACTATTTCTTGAAATAAGCACACAAAATCATGATTAATTGTTCCTCCTTTCTGTCCATCCACTCATTGCTTTGGTATTCATTTTTACTCTGAGTAAGTCCTTGTCTCTTCTGTTTCTGCATTCTTCTTGACCATATGCACATACGCATCCTCCAGTGTGTTACGTGCTCCTCCCAAAACCGCGGTCACGGTGTGCCTCCGAGCCCCGAGAGGAGTCACGGCAGAAAGATGTGTTATTCTGTGTGTCAAAGATCAATGGTGAAACCACACTAATTGTTTCCAACAAACAAGTATTGTATCAAGGCCACACAAAAATAACAGCACAAAAACAATAGTAATCAATTGTACAACCAATATATCATTCCTATGATGGTACCATCAGTTTCGTACAATATAACTCACTGTGCTTCAAGTGAGCGAAAAGAACATTCCCAAAGTCTCTATGCCGGCATCAAGGCTAAGTCGATGCATGCTCCAGTAATCCATTCGGTTGACAGTCACACTGCCAAAGATGGGCAAAAGTACCCTCAAGAAGCGACTGGGAAATCACACCTTCGGGTATGGACGTTCAACGGCTCCCTTTACGGCAAACTGCAAATTCCCACTCAAAATACACGTTACACACACACACCAGGTTAACGTCTGGGTGCGGTGAAATGGTTGAAGCGAAGGGAAGAGCCCAGAGCGATGCGAAATCGGGCGCGAGGCAAAAACGGCCAACGGGCCCCGTACTCGAGGCATAACTGCCCTCAAACAACGATTCTCTTCGGAATCAACCGCAAAACCTGACACGCAGGTTTGTCTGTCACAGCGATAACAACTCTGTCACAGGAATCACTTTCCCAGGAAACCCAAAGTTCACTCGTGACCCCATTTGCCAGCGTCTCCTCCAGGCCTCAAAGCAGCTCGGCTTTCTTGTCAAACCTCACTTGCTTCGCCTCCTTTTTCTCCTCCTCCTCTTCGTCGTCCGGTTCCAGATCCGGTTTCCGGTTTCTTTAAACACTAACTTTTTCACCTTTTGAAAACAGTTCATGAACAATAATAGTTCATAAACAATAAACAATAATAGAAAACAGTTCATAAACAATAAACCTTTTGAAAACAATAATAGTACATGGAACCAAAAATGTTTACAGTGGATGAGAACCACAACAACGGAAGTGACGAATCCGTAACACTTCCCCCCCTCAAGAAAGAAAGTTTGAACATAGTGAAAACTTTCTTTTCCTGCAAAAACCCTTTTAACAAACAAAAGGAAAACTCACACCCAAATGAGCAACAATAATTAATATTCGACAAAATAAAGCAACAAAACCTCCAAACAACCTACAGGAATTTCCAAAGTTAGTTCGCTCTGGATAAAGCATCAGCAACGACATTGTCCCTGCCCTTTACATGCTCAATTTCCAAGTTGAACTCCTGCAAAGCCAAACTCCATCTCATCAACCTCTGATTTTTATTTTTCATTTTTTGAATGAAGGTTAAGGGGTTGTGATCAGTGAAGACTTTCATAGGAAAGGTAGTAGTTCCCAGATACACCTCATAATGCTGAAGCACGAGCAGGAGAGCAAGGGTCTCTTTTTCCACGGTGGCATAATTTGCCTGATGTTTGTTGAACTTTTTCGAATAGTAGCCCACTGGGTGATCCACGCCATCACCATCTTCCTGTAATAGAACTACCCCAGCCCCCATATCACTTGCATCAATGGCCAACTTAAAGGGTTCTTTGAAAATCCATGGCTGCAAGGACAGGAGAGCTCATTAATATCGCTTTGACGTGGGCAAAGGCAGCTTGACATTTGTCATCCCAAATAAACTTGGTCTCTTTCCTCAGCAAATTCGTTAAATGGGCTACCACATCAGAAAAATTCTTGCAGAACCACCGTTACCAACCAGCCATACCCAAGAATCTCATAAGCTCCTTCTTCCCTTTTGGAACTTGGAAGCGATCAATGGCTTCCATCTTGGCTGTCACCGGTTGCAGCTGACCCTGAGCTACTACATGGCCTAGGAACACCACCAGTGCTTTGACAAACTCACTCTTCGATAAGTTGATGGTCAACCCTGCCTCGGTCAATTTCTTGAAAAATGCATGAATTTGTTTAATATGATCTTCCATGGTCATGGTGTGGATGATGACATCATCCAGATAAGCCTCCACCCCCTCAAGGTCTGCAATAAGCTTATTAATCAGCCGTTGAAATGTAGCAGGCCCATTTTTCAATCCAAAGGGAAGAACCTTGTACTGATACAACCCATTTGGTGTGACTAAGGCCAAGATTTCCTTGGCTCTATCATTAAGAGGAATCTGCCAATACCCTTTCAGCAAGTCAAATTTAGTTACAAATTTAGCTGGGCCTATTCTATCAATACAGTCATCAATCCTCGGGATGGGATATGAGTCGGTCTTGGTCACTGCATTAACCCGTTTTAAATCCGTACAACAGCGAAAACTGCCATCGGGTTTTGGAACCAACACACATGGTGAGCTCCATTCACTGCTGCTTGGTTCGATGATGTCATTCTCCAACATATACTGAACCTCCTTCCGAAGATACTCCATCTTCACAGGGTTCATCCGATAGGGGTGTTCCTTCACAGGAGTGGCTTCCCCCACCTCTATATCATGATATACCAGGTCAATCCGACCAGGTACATCTGTGAACAAATGTGCAAACTCAAAAATTCGGCTGGATAGTTGTCCTTGTTGTTCCCTTGTCAATGACTTCGTTTCTCATCTAAATTGCTCAACACTTCCGTGTTCGTCAATCTGGGACAAGCCTGGTCATCAAAGTTATCAAACTTCACACCAGCCTCAACCTCTGGATCCTCAACGACAGGCACGACAGGTGAGACAAGAACCATTTTTTCCACAGGCTTCCTCTCATAATATTTCTTCAGTCGGTTGACATGACACAGCTGCCGCTTTTTCCGTCGGTCGGGAGTTGTCACCATGTAATCTGTTTCATTAACCCTCCTTTCAATTGCATGGGGACCAAAATACCTCGCCTGTGGTGGCTGACCTGGAACAGGAAGCAACACTAACACTCGTTCCTCAGGACTGAAATTTCTTGTCTGAGATTTCTTGTCATGTCTCACTTTCATTTTATCCTGTGTCTCTTTCAAGTTTCTTCTCGCAACCTTTTTTTTTTTTTTTTTTTTTTTTGTATACAAGATTGAGGCTCGTGAAAGAGCGAACATTAATCACACAGAAAGACAAACAGACACATAAAACAAATAACATCGGGAGCGGTAGACAAGATGGGGAGAGAGGGGGAAGGACACAAACACAACATTTGAGAGCAGGGACCGAGAGACATGGAGACATCGAGAGATCTGTGGGAGGGAGAGGGCTTTGGGGGTAGGCATGTGAAGGGGGGGGGGGGGGGGTGGGAGAGGTATAAACATATGGACACTGCCAGGATTTCCAGGAAAGAAGTTGGAATTTCAAACAAGGTGGATCTGGGGTGAATTAGTGGGGGTAGAAAAGATCAAGGTTCTGGATGGGGGAAGATAAGAGATGGTGGTGAACAGCTGTTTTAAAGACCTGGAGGGAGGAGAGGGATTGAAGGGAGT
The DNA here is from genome assembly GCF_964187855.1 of Myxine glutinosa. Lineage (NCBI taxonomy): Eukaryota > Metazoa > Chordata > Myxini > Myxiniformes > Myxinidae > Myxine > Myxine glutinosa. Next base: position 392,510,205 of record NC_136261.1, read on the forward strand.
GTGGGAGTTTGTTCCACAGGCGGGTGAAAAGAGGAATGAAAGAGTGAAGGTGAGCAGAGAGCCGAGATTTCGGCAGTTTAACCATCAGAGGGTTGCTGGCAGATCTTGTGTGACCTGTAGGAATATTTGGGGGACAGAGCACAGAGAGAGCTGGGGGAGCAAGGCCGGAGAGGAGTCGGTAGAAGACAGAAAGACCACCTACCTGCCTGCGGTGAGTGAGTGAAAGGCCCTCAGAGATAGCTTCATCACGGGAGTTCCAATGATTTTGAAAGCTTTGGATTCAACAGCGTGAAGCCGAGCCAGGTGTGAGGCAGGAGCACCAACCCATAGGGGAGAACAGTATTCCATTGAGCTGCGGATGAAAGCCTTGTATGTGGTGAGAAGCTCAGGTGTGCCGAGGAAGGACTTCGCACGACGGAGGATGCCCAGTCGGCGACTGGCTTTGGAGGCCAGCTTGGAAATGTGGTTTTTCCAAGAAAGATCATGGCAGATAGTGAGACCCAAAAGCTTGAGCGACAGAACTTCTTGGAGAGGATTGTTGAGAAAGGAGATGGGAGGGTTGTCCAGTCGATCTTTTCGGAGAGACATAGTAAGAGAGTGAGATTTGTCAGGATTGAAAGACATGTTCCACTTGTTTGACCAGTCTGTGATTTTGTCCAGGTCTTCAGAGAGTGAGGAGGCTGCAGACTGCCGATCTGAGGGAAGAGGAATGGAGCGGCAGAGAGTGGAGTCATCAGCAAAGAGATAGAGAGGATTTTCCAGAGAGTCGGAGAGATCATTGATAAAGACCAGAAAAAGCACAGGGCCCAGCACACTTCCTTGGGGAACTCCAGCCTGAACAGGAAGGGGAGATGAGAGAAATCCATTCAGGGCCACACGTTGACTACGACCAGAGAGGAAGTCCGCAAGCCATGCATGGAGATTTCCATGGATACCATAGGAGGAGAGTTTGGTGAGCAGAGCTGGGTGCCAGACCGTATCAAAGGCCCGTGATATGTCAAGGGAGACAGCTCTGATTTCCTGTTTGGCATTGAGGACCTCCATCCATTGTTGAGACAGCAGAAGCAGCATGTCCAGAGTAGAGTGACCTGGTCTGAAACCAAATTGATGATCAGAGATCAAGCCATTGGAAAAGAGGAAAGATTTCATATCCGAAGCAATGATGGATTCCATGACTTTGCTGATAATTGGGAGCAGGCTGATTGGTCTGTAGTTGCAAGGATCTGTTTTTGCACCTTTTTTGTTTAAAGCGGTAATGTTAGCTGATTTCCAGGATGCTGGCAGATGACCTTGAGCAAAAGATAGGGTGAAAAGAACAGAGAGAGGGTGAGATAGAGCGGCAGAGCAGGATTTTAGGACCCGTGGGCTGATGCCGTCTGGTCCAGTTGCAGAATCAGAATCGAGGTTTGACAAAAACTCCTCCACCTTGTCAGGAGAGAAGGACACAGAGTCCAGGAGCAGTTGGGTTCGACTGGGAAAGGTGGGAACAGAGAGAGATGGGTTTGGGACTAAGGATTTTGAGGCGAACACAGAGTTGAGGCATTCGGCTTTGTCACGTGCGATGTCAACTGTGTGGCCATTTGAGGTAAGGGAGGGGATGGAGGGGGAACAAACACCAGAAACGGATTTGACCAGATACCACCAGGATTTGGAGGAAGGAGACAGGTTTGAGAGTTCATTCTTGAGTGAGGAGAGATAGTGCTTCCTGGCACTCCTGAGGGTAGACACACACTTGTTCCGAGCTTGGTGGAAGGAACTGAGATTGCCTTCAGTTGGATTAGCCTTCCAAGAGGCAAAGGCAAGTTGTTTCAGGGCAACTGCCTCACCACAAGATTCAGTGTACCGTGGACGGGAGGAAGGGTAAGACAATTGAAGGCGAGATGGGATAAATCTGTGCACGAGAGAGATCAGTTTGCTTTGGAAGAATTCCCAGGAAGAATTGATGTCAGAGGCAGTGGAGATGGGAGACCAATCCAGCCGATTGATGGCTGCTTGAAGACCGTCCCAGTCGGCCTGAGTGAAATGCCAGACTCGTCGACGCTGAGGAGGCTCTCTGAGAATGGCTAGATAGATGTCCACTTTGACAAGCACATGATCAGAAGAACCGATTGGAGCAGAAGAAGAGCAGCAGACATTAGCAGGGAAGTTTGTCATACAAGTCTAGAAGAGAAGATACTCCATTGGCTGAGATCCGGGTTGGGAAATTGACAGATTGTGTCAATCCCAGTGAGTCACAGAAGTCCTTTGCTGAGGTGCCATGACTGGTGAGAGAGGAACCCACATCCAACCAGGTGGCATGATGACAGTTGAAGTCACCACATATGAGGAAGAGAGAGTTGGGATGAGTGGATAGAAGTTGGTCCATGTTGTCAGACAGTGAAATGTAGATGGATTCATCACTGTTTGGGGGACAGTACAGAACACATATGAACAAAAGGTGGGAGCGGAGAGGAAGCCGTAACAAGAGGTACTCCTGCGGGTGAGGAGGAAAGAGGGCAGTGCAAGGAGAGGGAGGAAGAGAGTTTTTGACAAAGATAGCCACCCCACCACCAGGCCGAGGCTCAGGTCTATCATACCGGAGGAGGGAGTAACCAGGAAGAGATATTAATGAATCAGAGACATCTTGAAGGAGGAAAGTCTCTGTTAAGCAGATCAAGTCTGGATTGTCAGAAGCAACCTGTATGGAGAGATCAGTCAGGTTTGAGCGAAGGCCCCAGATGTTTGAGGTCCATACCGTTAATGAAGAGAGAGGGGGAGCATCGGGTACAGGACAGGGGAGGGGAGGAGTAGGGTAAGATGAAGGATGAGAGGGGGAGGTAGGGAGAGCAGTTGATAGTGTGTCAGATGTTGCAGAAGAGTTCCAAGAAAGGGAAGGATGAGGAGGATGAAAGGTTTGATAGTGAAGGGATGAGGCACAGTGAGGGGTTGTTTGAGGGGGGGCAGAGGAAAGTAGAAAGTTTGGGGGGTGGAGGTATGAGATAGAAGGGAGACGAAGTGGGGAGGAGGCAGCTTGGAGGAGGAGGGGGGAGGAGGGAGAATTGGAGAGGAATGGTATGGGGGGAGAATCGAATGGGAGGGATTGGGGGGGAGTTTTGAAGGGGAGGAGTGAGGGGGGAGTTTAGGAGGGGAGGGGCAAGGGGGGAGTTTTGGAGGGAAGGGGCAAGGGGGAAGTTTAGAAGTGGAGGGGCAAGGGGGGAGTTTAGGAGTGTAGGGGCAAGGGGGGGATTTGGAGGGGAGGGGCAAGGGGGGAGTTTAGGAGGGGAAGGGCAAGGGGGGAGATCAGGAGTGGAGGGGCAAGGGGGGGATTAGGAGGGGAGGGGCAAAGGGGGAGTTTAGGAGGGGAAGGGCAAGGGGGGAGTTCAGGAGTGGAGGGGCAAGGGGGGAGTTTAAGAGTGGAGGGGCAAGGGGGTAGTTTAGGAGTGTAGGTGCAAGGGGGGGGGATTTGGATGGGAGGGGCAAGAGGGGAGTTTAGAAAGTGGATGATTAATGAAAGACGAACATTGATAACAAATTGGGTTTGTTGTGATTTTCAAGTTAGCAATCCGATTCAGAACGATGGAGGAGGGGATGGAATGAATGTGAATTTAGACCATGTAGTGAGGGAGACGTATAAGATATTGAATTTCTTTTTTTTGAAGTGGAATGAGTTGGAGAGGAAATTGAGAAAAGCCTTTTAAATAGGAAGAAAAACAGCGTGTTGTAATATACCACTGAATAAAACACAGAAGTGGAAAGGTTAAACATATTTAAATAATATTTAAACAGAACTGTGAACAATCTTATATGCACAAAAATACCAACGGGGGGAGAGCCGAGAGGGACCACCATGAGTCACGTGAACAGGGCAAACGGTGGATGGCAAGGAGATAATGGGGGCGGGGCAACAGCACACCTGGACAGAAAATACAGGATGAGACAACAGTACACGTGGAGAAAATAAAATAAATGTTTTTGTTTTTTTTGTTTTTTTTTGGGGGGGGGGGGGTTTAGAACGTTAGACAGAGTATTATGTTCGGGGTAGAAGGGAAAAAACCAAGAGCCAAGCAAAACACGCTTAAGTTAACAAAACACCGACGGGGGTACAACTACAAGGCCACACACGAGGAGCAGAACACGATTAATTAATTACGAGTTACAGGAAATTCAAACCAAAACTAACTATAATCAAACAATATCGCATGGATGATAAAATAACGAGTTGAAATTTGACAATCTATCTGGGGAAATGGGGGAGAAACACGTGGTCGAAGAACGAACGAATGAATAAGAATGAATAAACGAATGAGCACAGAGAAGGTAATGTCTTTTTTTCTTTTTCTTTTTTGAGTTGAGATTTACATAAGGAAGTAGGCTTTGGGGTGGAAAGACTGCGAAAACAGAGAACGAAAGTTATTGGATCACAAACGACAGGCGCTGAGAGAAAAACAAAGCCTCAAGGTTGTACAATGTACACTGTACAAGGCCTCAAGACGACACGAATTAACACGATTTTCAATACAGGTATGAAAGATTTGCACCGAAAATCTTTGTCGGGACAATATACGTACATACACCATAAAATAAATACAGTTTTAACGAAAATACAAAATGGGAACAATTACTTAACTTCGATTTCGATGGAGAGCGTGTGGAGCTGCGAAAAAACGAACCCTCACCAGCAAGACCGGAAACGGAAGTGAATAGAAACTTCACAAGCCTTTGCCAATCTGTGCCTAACCTTTGACACATACCCCACCACTGTTGACTGTTGTGGAATAAAATATTCATATTAACAATTGACCATATTGTTAAAATTACAGAATGTGACCTGGTGTAAATATGCTCTATGGTGCAGTTTGGTAAAACTCTGAATCCTCTTGAATTATTTTTTTGACTCTGTTAAGAGCCAACAGGTGGAGGCATTGGTAAAGAGAGTTAATTTAAGGGACAGAATGTGTAACGCTCTTGGACGGCCATCTGTGTCTATCAAAATAGCCTATGTTCCATCTATGGAACACAGGCTAGAAAATGCATCTGTCACCTCTCTGACAGCTTCAAGCATGGGCAAATTCCCCCTCAGACAGGTCATAAGAAAGTGACCTCTCAAAGGGGTATGAAGTACTTTTAGCTTTCTATCCCAAACTATGGCTAAATAAGGCTTTTTGGATAAAGAAATAAAGATGCTTGCAAGCTCTCATGTCCCAGGGGATTAACCCCCGGGGTTGACCCTGCATGCTGGTAACATCAAAGGAGTTTTTCCTTTATAACCAATAGAAAGTTGCAACTGGAGTAGAGTGGACTTGGGAGAGTGACTGGAGAGGAGTGAAAACTGAAGACCAGTTGAACTGATCAACCAACTGGAGACTGGTCAACAACGAGAACGAGCTTCAACAAAGACCGGCAGAACGACGTCATTAAGACCTAGAATTAGTACTTTTATTTATACAGCAAAACTCTCAAAAGTCAATAAAACATTGATTTTGTTAAAACGAGTTTGTGTAGTCATTTAGTAGTGGAACAAAGAAATTTGACTACAAATTGGTGGCCAAGTACGAGAATCGACTGCACAGACCATGTAAGCTTTTTGTTTTGTTATCTGTGTAGTACGATGTTAATCTGCGAAAATTGTCCAGTGTTTTTAGTTATTTTGTGTATTTTTGTTGTTATGTGGAAGGTGGGGAAAACCACAAGGCATACCTCTTCGTGGGTGGACCATTGGTCCTCCCCGGAGTCTTTAAGGTGTGTAGAAACCCTGGAACATGTTTCAGAAATCATGACAATTTTTTTTCTTTTCCAAAATTTTCAAAAAAATAAATAATAATAATTTTTACTTTTTTTTCTCTCTTTTTTCTCTTCTTCTTTTTCTCTAGTTTGGATTCTTTTATATACGAGTTCAAAGAGCCACTAACGGACCCCCTGGGGCCATAGAGAAAGGGTGCTGCATTCGTCTTGTCATGTACAACTGAAATATGGATTTTGTATATTTCTTGTTCATTTCATGAATGTCATGAATTCATGAAATAGAACGTCAATTTTGTAAATATCTTTAAAATGATTTTCAGTTTAATAGTCTGCATGAAATATCTGCTCGTTTTCGTGATTGAACGACTTTTAAGTGTGCCGATTTTCCCGTTAAAATGATGGTTGAGATCCTGCTTCGTTGGGACCACAAAACGAGCAGAATGCAGAATGGACACTATTTGATTGATAATCATATTAGCGGTTTTTGTAAAAAGCGATTTTATACAGCGTCTGTACAGTAAGCCAAATAATCGTAAAATCGACTGGCTCGATTTTAAGTCATTAAAATTCCATTGTGGCACAAATATGGGTTTTTGTGCCTTCAAAAGAATTAATTCGAAGCGGTTTGAACGCACGTCTGCATTTTATGCACATTTATGTGTGTGATTGGCCAAATGTGCTCTTACGAACACAATAAATTGTAATCTTATGATGGTCTGACAGGGATTGACTTGATGAAGTGCACCATCAATTCATTTTTTCCATGTAAGACAGTAATGTAATTTTTAATTTATAATGTAATGTAATGTAATGTAATGTAATGTAACGATGGGGTCACCCGTGGGAATCCCACGGGCATGGACGTGTGTGACATTTGGACATCTTCATTCAGCTGATGCATATTCAGTTTTACAAAATGGTTACAGGCAATTTATCTGATCCACAAATGATGTAATCTACACAATATATTTACTTCTGATAACATGTGTATGCATGCATGTGCGTGCACACATACACACACACACACCTCGTTTTTTCATTTCTGTTCCTCACAATTCTGTCTCTCTCTTCTTCACACACACACACACACACACACACACACACACACACACACACACACACACACACACACACACACACACACACCTACATCCATGCGCACACACACACACACACATATATACATACACACACATATATATATACACACACACACACATACACACACACATACATTGTACACACACACACACACACACACACACACACACACACTCATATATACATATACACACATATATACACATACACACACACACACACATATATATATACACCCATACACTCACATCTTGTTGTTGTTTTTATTTTTGTTTCTCACAATTCTATCTCTTATGATTTTCAATTCTTATGTGCAACGATGCTCCGATTCTTATGTCCAATTACACACACACACACACACACACACACACACACACACACACACACACACACACATACACACACACACACATTGTACACCCACACACATACACACATACACATCTGTTTTTTTCATTTCTGTTCCTCACAATTCTGTCTCTATTCACACACACACACACACACACACATACACACACACACACACACACACACACACACACACACACACACACACACACACTGTACACACATATACACATGCACACACACACACATCTGTTTTTTTCATTTCTGTTCCTCACAATTCTGTCTCTCTTATTCACACCCACACATACACACACACACACACACACACACACACACGTACACACATACACACACACACGTACACACACACACGTACACATGTCCCACATGTATATATCCCACATCCCACATGTATATAAATGTTTAAAGTGTACGTGCC